>NC_050480.2:89746121-89998621 GCF_012460135.2 Molothrus ater | reverse complement strand
ACTAATCTGCACCCTCCCTATTCCATCTTCTTGGATACTGCACAACAGCACTTCCAAGTTATTTTTGAAGTAAAGTGGGGGAGGGAATTTGGTTAAGAAAGCAGGAAGATACCCAGGAAGAAAAACACGTGAGAACATTAAGCAGAACACACCAGCAAGAAACTACCTTCTTGTTGTTGTTGTTTTTAACCACATTCAGCATTTACTAGTGCAAGATCTCTATCAGTATGAGTTTATAAGCTTCATGGGCAGATGCATCTTCTGGAAGTGGCAAGAGAGAATATCAGGACCCTCCTTTCAGTGGGTACTTTACTAAAGAGGGGGTGCTGTATCAATATTACTAAGGCTGCTGAGAGGAACACACAATGCCAAGTTCATCCATGTGACATCACTGCAGAAGTACATGGAAATTTAGAATAAAAAGTGGGAAGTATGTATGTTTCATGACCTTCAGACAGTTCCTCCAGTGCTCTCACACTCAATAAGCAGAGCAAGACAGTACCTAAATTATCACTAAACACCACTATTAGATTTTTTTATGCAAACAAAAATGAATCCAACATCTTTCAGAGAAGCCAGAGAACCTGTACAGTATATCTAATAGAATACCCAGATGTTCTAATTCGACAGAATTGTACATGTCTTTCAGAAGCAATACAACATAACTACATGCATTTACACTTACATCTGATTTTTAGCCGCTTGTCTCTGAGCTTTCCGTTCTTTCCTTTTTTGATCTGGTGGCTTAGCAAAAACAATTTCAATGTTTTCTCCCTCTAAATCTTTGCCATTCATTTCTTCCATTGCCTGAAGGAATTAACCAGACTTTAAATATACTTCCAAGCACATCTGAAGTTAATTTTTTTTCTACCTTTTAGAGTACGCATTTTTAAATCTGTTATCCAGAGCTAAAATTACAATATAAAGCTAAAAAAAAATTTAGACAATCAGACAGCATAGTATTACTGGGTCCAGTTAGGGATTTCTTCTGAACTTGGCTCTCAAACCCAGGACTTCATGTATCAGTTTAAAAATCTTCCCCTCAAAACTGAAAACAGGCTTCAATCTTTGCAAGCTGTTACAGTTAATGAAGTGGCAGAACTGTCCTCTGAAAGTGCACATTTTGTAATCCATGAATAAATTCCTAATGTCAGCACACATGCAAACAGCAGAGCTTAGTATATTCTGCAATTCCTTTATTTTACTTGCAATATATATCACTTTCTTTTTCAACCAGAAGACAAAAATTAAAGAGTCATTCTGATCACAAGGAAAAAACAGACAAACCAACCACAAAAACCTCCAGCTCCTCCCCAGATCCACACCACCACCTCCCCACAACCCTCTCCTCAAAAAAAAAAAGCAAAACAAACAGCAAACCATCAACTCCTCCCCTACCCTCCCTGCCATGTACAGTGCCCACGGGCCACAGTTACTACTACAAGTTAATTTTGAGCAGAGGAATCCTAAAGATTCTACCACTTTTAGGGACTCTACATAGCTAAGCCCTAACAGGATATATATCTTACTAAGACTCTTCCCATCATCTTCCTAAGCATCTGCTTTAAGACATATGGATATGTAAGAAAACTGAATCCCCCCGTATCCTGCATCCACCCACATAACATAAAAAAAATGGATACACTACAGGCAGGAGGGGAATTACACTTTCCCTTCCTTAACAACACATGACATCAAGACTGGGCTGGCAAAATCCAGGAATGACAACTACTAAATTCTCCAGGACCCCTCATTAAAAAAAAAAGAAAAAAATTTAAAAAAAAAGTTTATTCCTGGAAAAATAAATAAAAAATATTACCTAAGTTTTATCACCTGCCCTAGAGAAACTGCTTTAGATTTCTACCAATAATTTGGTGAGAAGAGTCATTCAACTTCTGGCACTTGAGTTTCAAATGGTAACAACATTATTATCTTAAAAGCTCATCTGCAGAATTACTTAGTGCAGGTGCATTTAAGATCCACTTTTCAAGCTAGAATTGCATCATCCTAGGAGACACCCAGAGAGGACAAAGTTATCAGTGACAGTGTGTTACCATTTCTCCAGACAAAGCTTTTTCTCAAATTAAAGTAGCATACAGCTTCTAAGAAAAGAACACTACTTACAACACACACACACAGAGTTACAGTCCTTTTCACTTACCTTTACAGCACCATCCCGTTCATCAAAATGAATGAAAGCATAGTCTTTTAGCTTCTTCACTCGTTCTAGCTTTCCAAATTGACTGAAGGCCTTTTCTAGAATCTCCTCTGTTACAGTATTGGCAAGATTGCGTACGAACAAAACTTTTACCTAAAGGGGATTAAAAAAAAAAAAGGACTTAGGAGTATGGTCTAATTCCAAAACACAAAATGAAGCTTTGCAAGTTACTGCTATTGGCAGCACTGAAGAAACACCATTACATTTTCTGTACAGCATTTTACATACATATTAATATGTATACATAGTCATACAGCATGAATTAGCTCCAAAATTCCCTGACAGAAATATTTAATCTGTTATCAAACAGGATTACAAAAGTATTAGTATCCTGAAAGTCAATCCAATTTGTGTTAGTGCTTAAAAGGATCCTACCAGCAGTTATCTTCAACCCAGAACACTATCAAACTTGAGAGAAGGTAACCAGAATTGGTTACACACAAAACAATTAACTTATCAAAACATTTGATTGTTTGGACAGGCTTTAGCTCAGTTATTTGCAGAACAGTCATCACTGTAATATCTAGGTCAGAGGTGACAGGCCTGCAGCTTTCAAGCTGCTTAACTTGTGGTTCCCATGCTATAGCTACACCAAACACCTAATGTCAGGACTGTGCTTGCCTGAGGGGCACTCAGTGACCTGAAGCCACTGCCAGAAGAACTACAGACAGAAAGGGGATACTAAGGCTGACACTGGCCAATTACCCTTCAACTTTCTCAAGTCAAAGTGTGCTGTTCCTTTGAGGAAGTGTCACCCCCAAATAACTGTGGAAGTTTATGCCCTCCCCTTGCTCACTAAAGCACACAGTGGGACTCTTAAGCTACACAAAGACCACTCCACAGCTTCTAAATTAGAAAGGCAGGTAATCATCCAGCTCTTGACTGAATCATCAATATAGAGTTTCACCAATCACCAACTGCAAAGGATAAGGGAAAATCTAGAGCAGTCTGACAAAAGTTTAAAATAAACCCTTACTTAACATAGCACACAACATATACCGGAAAGCAGGAATCGCCTATTAGTGACCCAACAGGATTGAAAGATTCATCCTTGTGTCCATGCCAAGGCTGCACTTAATGACCAGACATGAGCATGGTTACACGATGCCATCCATGTGCTCTCACAATTTAAAAGACCCTTCCAACTTGTCAAGAAGAGCTCCTTCCATGTGCTGGCACCGTGCTCTGACAGTTTAATCACCTCCTACTGCCAAGGAATGCTCAGTCTTACCTGCCTACAATGGAGCTGCCAGTCAGTTGCAAGACCTGCAACTTCTCTTACATCCTCTCTGCTCCTACTGGTTTCAAATTAGCTGATGCCATTAAGTGACACTGCACATGGCAGCACTGACTCCTGACACTGAAGGTCAACACAAGTAACACAAGGTGTGAAAGAACCAAGGAAAGCATGCTTTGATTTCTGAAGCAGAGTTCCCACCACATACAGGAATTCAATAAACCCAGACACCCTTTTTGGAGGAACTGCTATGTAACTAAGTTACAAAAAGAACCAGGTCAGACTTCCATAAATCTGTCTCACTGACTAGCTGAAGTAGGATTGGATGCAGATTTGGAAGAAGGGACACTATAGACCATAAATCTAGCCTAGTGTATCAGCTCTGGACTTTGGCAATAGTTAATTCCAGCTGATTCTCAGGAGATCATAAAAGTCATAGCCAACTCCACTAGGAAAGCTGTTTTCTATTATGTATTAAGCTTCTCCTACATGTCTTGATGGCAAGAGCAACCTTTATGTATTGTAACACATACATAATAACCATTTTTAGTAAAATATCCTAACTCCTACCTTAACTTTATTTCATGGAAATGAATTACAGGAAGTTTTGTGATGTAATCAATGGGTTTGAAAACCATTAACTTAAAAAAAAATGTTCCATATTCTTGTTCTTTAGAAAAGGATGAAAACTAGAACCGCACAAGGAACCCTAAGCAGCCTAATAAATCCATGATGACTGACATGATTAAAAACTAGATAGAATAATCACTATTTTTTAAAAGATGCACTAATGTAGTATTTTTTTAAGAAATAAAAAAACAACTAATTTAAATTTTCCCAGTGTAGACAAATCCATTAATCTCTAACAGCTGAATTTTTAACACCTTTGCTCATGTTACTGATTAGAAGTGTAACTGAATGAGTCAAAGATGATGTAAAAGCTATTAGGCAGGTTAAAGCATAGAGTGAGAGAAGATGAACCCATTTTTACTTAAGCCAGCTAAAAAGGAAGGGAAGTGGAAAAAAAAAGAAGTCTTCTGCATTAAAGCTCACACATTATTATACTAAAAATCCATAGATACTTGTAACAAGCAATATACCCAGCACCAGCATTTTGTTTTCAAGGCACAACTCACATTTAACAAACTGCTTAAGATTAGACTATCCCAAAACCTCTGGTATCTGCTCCTTTTCCTCCTCTTACCTACAGCACAAACACTTCAGGCCACATTCTCCAAGGGATACTAGCCCTGTCTCTTGTCCTGTAATCTGCCAGACAGCCACAAGCATAAGACTTTATTTAGCTGCTTAACCTGCCACTCCAGAACGTCCTCTGCAGCCTCAGCCATCCTACAGAAATCAAGTAAAATATTAATAAATTTAGCTAGACTACAGGTGTAAGAGGCAACAAAATGACACTTAGGAGAAATTTAACTATCAAACAGCTGCTTGAGAAGTTGGAAAAAAATTCACTTTGGACCAGAAGTCAATACCTTGACCAATTATACTCTGATCTGTTAGAAGGAGCACTTATCTCCTCTAGCACATCTATCTAGCTTGAGAATCTAGCTTCATCTCTCATCATGCTCAAGCTACTTTGTATTTAAGAAAACAGTCCATTTAAATGAAAAGTATTTACCCATACAGTACTCTCCACAACATTTTATCAAAAGGACAAAGGAAAAAAGACTCGAGTAGACATTTCAGAAATTTAAATTAGTAAGTGTCCATATATGATGAAATGACATGCTGCTTCTGAAAGATTTAGAACACTGTTCATCTTCTGGCTACACGTGTGAATTTGTCTTCCTTATAGCTTGCTCTTATGGACTTGTGTTTCTAGCAGTCTTGACAAGAAAACTGATGACCAGATGATTATTCTGATAAAAACAACCTACTTCTCCTAGTCACAGTTTCCTCCAGAGCCTTCTACCATAGCAATGTGCAAGATGACATGGGTCAATAGCTTTCCCTTTGCTCTGGACTAACAGCAGTCAGAAGCACTGACAGCCAACCTGCAGCTCACATCCAGGAGATTACTGACTGCAGCAGCAGCTTCGCTGTTCTTTCTCTTAGAAGAAAGATACCAAGAACAGAAAATAAACCTTACACTTAGAGAAGGGCCAGATACAGTGAGCTTCTGCACGTGTACAGCAGGTGGCCAAAAAGACTGGAGTAGAGACTTTCCTTGTTGCAAGAATAAACTAAAGGACGCAGCCAGTAAGGAAGGTCAGACACCAATTATCATCTCGGTTTCTGTCTTCAGACACAACCCAGATGGTCTCTGCTTTTTCAGTATTATTCATAGAGCCTCACTTTTCCATACATCTTCAACCCAAGCTTCATGTCCTATATTTGGCATGTAGCACCAGATGTATTCAAGTTGATTTTATCCATGTTTTCTATATTTCTTTCCTTCACTTCCACGTTTCTTCTCTTTTCGTGTCCCATTTCAAATACAACACAAGAGAAGGTATTAACATATTCAAATAAAACTGTACAGTAAATGGGGCAAACCACAATCAAGCTTTAATTTCTTTAGCCTTTTACTCTGCACATCTGCAAACTTACTTAGGAGAGATGCTTGATTATGTCCCCTATAATTTCCTTTCCATCTATTTTATCAGCAGAAATTGCTGCTTATTTATTAACAGTTTGGTGGATTAGGTCTCTTCTCTTTTGAGCCAAGAAACTAAACATACAGGCTGCCGTATTTAGGTAGTGCCACCTTCCACAAATTTGACCTGCAAGACTCCTTCCCTACTGCTGACAGTCTATCATGCTGGGCAAGAAAAATAAAGTCTGCAGACAAGATAGTCCAAAAGCTTCTGTAATACCTGTATTACAAAAGCAGCTTTTTCCCTAAAATGAGCCCCCACCCCAACCCTTTTCCCTTATGGCTCACCAAAGAGGAGATCCCAGCCAAGCTATCTTACTAGGTCCATCAAAGTAGGACTCCAGCAAGTGACGTGTCTCAGATGAGAGTAAAAGCACAGACGAAAAGCAAGCAAAGAGAAAGAGATAAGGATATGGGCTAGCTAAGAGATTCCATTAAACAACTCAGCTACACAACACAACTGAAAAAGACAGGGTTGGGCAATATCTGATGGGAAAAAAAAATAAATCAGGTAGTTTGTTTCTGGCAAGATACCAGGCACATATATAAAACAACTGCTACAACGTACTTCAAAATGTTAACAGTCCAGACTTCAGCTTCACCTCAATGCTCAAAATCCAAAGCATTGCCAGTCTAGGTATTAAAAGGAATTAACTCCCTCAAATTAAAAATAACTACCAAACTCCAAATACAAGCTAATTGCTGAACTTCTCAGAAGTAACTGCTAATAGCAACTTTGAAAATACACTTGTATACATTTGAACACTGACACCTTCTTTCTAATGCTGAAGTGATACAGTTCCAGGTTTAAAAAGAATTAAGGCTGTTCCGTGAGGATATCTCTATTTCTGTCCTTCCAAATACTAGGGTACATAACTATTTTAACTCCAGGAGTCACCACCATAACTTCCAAGTAAAAAATTAACGACATCATCATGTGTGTCATTTTGGCAAGAATTACATTCACTATTAAGCCATGGGAACACAAAATGATATAAGGCCATATAGAGTTTTTAAATCCACACAATTTCTGAGGTATATTCATTTCTTATAATCACACCTACATCTCTGTCAAGAAGGCTGAAAAGATGTTTTTAGGCTAATTCCAGGAAATACCTAATTTGGAACAGAGGACTTTAAATGTACTATGGTCCCACTACAGCTTTATTACCTTTGCCATGACTTCAGGATCTGGGTCTTCTATAGGGTCAGCCCATTCCACTGTAACAACATTTCCCCAGACTTTCACTTTGCCACTCATTAGCCTACGTCTGGCCTGAGCAGCAGTTTTGTGATCTTCATATTCAAGAAAGCAGAAACCCCGGTTCTTTTTCTTGTCATCAGGCTGATGATACAATATGACATCTGTAAGACCCTCTGAAATGAAATAAAAGATTTATTTGTTATGCTTTCAATCCATTGATTTGCATCATAAAGTGCGGGTTGTCTTTGTAGCTATGGAAGAATACTACTCTAACTGAATGGAGGAGAATTAGGGGCAGCCAAAAGTTTTGCTTTGTCAATTCTCCTCTTAAACCCCTAAGTTACAACACTTATCAGGGTGTGCTTTTTCCATAATGTCTAAACAACAAGAGATAAAAGTTGCATGACCCCAATACCTAAAAAGTTTATTGCTCCAAAGAACCCGAAGTCTGTAATTCAGTAACAGAGCAACAGTACCTTTGAAAGTACAAATATTATCAAAAGAGATTCTTAAAATTTAAGAATTATAAAGCTCAGAACCAGTTACATTCTTCTGCTTGCTTCAGTTTTGCCTCGAGAAGTTTTAAAACATCCATTAGTATTGTAATTATTAAACTTTTAATTCAAATTTCTTTGAACATATTTTTAAACATTACACACTTACTCTACAGGTAGAACTTAGAACCACCCATCTAGTCTAATTACAAATATCTCAGCCCTCAGCAAAACAACAGTTTTTAAAAAACCCCAACAAACCCCAACACATAATATTGAGATAAATGCTGTGTGGGCTTGGTTTGTTTTTATTATCATTCAACTATAAGCTAGATGACAGCACATCACTGACCACATTCGACACCTTCCAGGTCTATAAAATCTAGTCACTGACTCACCTGTTACTTTGCTGAATTCTTCAACAATTTGCTCCTTGGTTTTACTCTTAGGAATAGAACCAACAAAAAGCCTATTATTGGCAACAGAGATGCATACACCAATGTGTTTTCCAGACCGAATTTCATGGTTGTTGTACTGCAACAAAAAATTTATTGGACAATCATCAGTTACAAATAATTTTCGCCCTCTGCAACAGCAGCATACCAAATATTTAACTTTGGAAAACTCAGAATTGAACAATTTACTAAATTTTTGCATCTTAACACATTTTTAAGATGCATATTCAACTACTCTGAAGTATATCCATGTTTTCTAAAGTCTCTCCACAATTTCAGCCAACTCTTTCTTCCTTGTTCGAGTCTCTCAACACTTTTTTCTTTAGAAACTTTTTCATGTAGAATGATGCAAATCATCAAGGTCAAGGCTTCTCCCTTCACAACCATGCAGAAAAAAAATGCAAGTTTCTCTATAGGCTGTAGCTATAAATTCTTGATTTGTGTGTAATACAATACATGAGTTGCAATTAAAGTCAAATTCACTTCTGAAGTTCCACAGTTAAGAAAAGAGAGTTGTGATCAGGTCTTCTCCACAAAATGTTCAAGAGCAACTGGCAAATACTTTCCAACGCATAAACATTACACAAGTCAACAGCAAGAACAACTTTCTAATGACTTGAAATCCTAAGACTTCTGTTAAAATGCTTCTCCCATAACATCTGGAAGATACCCTGAACATGTCAGCAGTTTAAGGGGGAAAAAAAAGAAGGATTACTGCACACATCTGTTAAGAAAACATCAAAAAATGCCTTTAATTGAGATGCAGACACAGACACACATCATTCAAATAAGCAGCAGGGAGGACAACTGCTGGTATATCAACCCACTTCTAACTGGAAGCCCTGCAACAGACAGTCCTTTAGCTAAGAAAATGAATTTTGTGGTCAACATCTTATTGCCAAGCAGCAGGAAAGATTTTTAAAATTTTATCTAGCTATTTATTCTATGATTTATTTTGTGCTTGATGGTAAATCTTACTACATAAGCTAGTTATCCTCCACCCCACCATGCTTTTTATGCAATAAAATCTGGTGAAAGATGTTTATTTCTATTTATCTTGGGCAAACAAAAACTCCACTACTGAAAGTTTTCTAAGCTAGGTAACTGCACCTAAAGTGAGCAAAAAGGAGAACTGTACATGTGAAAAGGACACATTTTCACAATGAATTATGTCTCAAAACATAGCAGGAGACAACAAAGGACTTCCATCTCCATATCTGTTGCCAATGTGGAACAGGGATAGTTGATTTTTAAGCAGGAAGCTGAAGTAGGAGCAGCACTAGTTGCATATATATTATCATCACTATTAAATATACACATTAATGAAGAGACAGGTTTTAGTAGCTAAAAAAAGGAGTCCTCTAAAGAAACACCTTTAAAGAAGCTGACAGTTTACTGGTCTATGAAAGTGATCCTTCACTCACTGAACTGTACACTAGGAAACATTTCCTTGCATTAGGAAACTTTTTTTACTGAGAGGGTGTTTAAATACTGGAACAGGCTTCCTAGAGAGGTGGTCAATGCCCCAAAGCTGCCACAGTCTAAGAGAGGCATCTGGACAATGTTCTTGATGATCAAGATGACCACAACAATTTTGGTCAGCCATGAAATGGTCAGGCAGATGGACAAGATGATCACTGCAGGTCCCTTTCAAATTAAATACTCTATTCTACATGGATAATTGAAAGTATTATCCAACCAGTCCTGCTAAAGTCTTAACACTGAAGTTTGGCTATACATTTAATCTAATGTAAGAGTTGCTCATACAACTCAGTATGTTGTATGAGAGTAAAATTAACAAAGTAAAATTAATATATTCTACCATTTTGCAGTTCCACTGATAGTTTCTAGTAGTTTTTTCATCCTCCAATGTATTAACCACTATTTTTCACTGCGTGTTCCTCTCTACACAGAAAAGTCAGTTAGGTGTTCTTGACCATCGAGTTGGTAATTTTTAGGTAAATACTTTGCATACCATCTGCAAACTCAGACTAGCCATAAAAAGGCTCAGATCATGATCTGGGTAAAGTGCCAAAACAGTCAGGCTACCAAAGTAGCTATGTCAGCATACTGCTTCCCCCTCCTGTCACCATGGAATCTGTGTCTGAAGTCAGTAGCAGAGATTGCCACCCTCTAGACAATGTAATCATTTGGGGTTTTTCTCATTGACTTATGTAAGAACTTACTCATGAACAAGTCAAAATATGCTGGTCTGTCCTGTCACTTTATTAACCTATATTTTCACTACCAGTTTTAGTTTACTAGGAGCAAGTGTTAAGCTGCACCTCCATGCATAGTTAGCAAACTGCTTAATTCATCTGTAGTTCCATTCTGATAAGCTTACACCTGTTCTAGTCAAAAATATACTGAATGCTTCAATAGTTTTCAGTATGTTTTCCTATAAGCTTCACCTCAAAAGTCTTTATTCTGTACATATCTACAGTAACCTTATTCACACAGAAATCTTTTGAAAAACTTAACTCTAGCAACTTCTTATGAAATAGGAAGGAGAACTGAACATGTGTGCAAAAGAACACAACTGGAGTTGTAATTCTTAAACAGTATAAAGTAAAGTAAACATGCTAACAGGGGAAAAAGTGAGATAAAAAAGTCATACTTTGACAGTGAATGCTTGTGTGAACATCTGAGATGCCATTTCTACTTAACTGCAAAGGGTTAACCGCACTGAATTAAATACTAGTCACAAAAATAGGAGAGAATTTCCTTAATTGTTTTTAAAATAGTTCTGTCTTTGCTAAAGACAAAAATGGAGTGATACTGTGGCCTGATACTGAGAAGAATTACAGATATGAAGAGTAATTAATTATAAGTGGCTTAAAAATGCATATGCATAAACAAAATCAAGACTTCAACCTTTTAAACTGCAAGATTTCTTGTTAAAGAATAAAGTATGCCAACATTAAGTGTATCCAGAAATTTTAGTTCAGTTGTACATTAAGTTGACCTGCAGACTGTGGAAGATACATACAGCAGCCACAAACATGAATTGTATGCAAAATATGTTACACCAACTCCAAGAGCCTGAAGATAGGTCAGTTAATTCTCCACTGTAGTTTGGTATTGACAAAAACATAGCTGTCTCTTATCACTCAAAAGTCTATAGGCAATGCAGAGACTTTCAGTCTCATTTTTTTCTATATTGTCCTGAAAAAAAAAAGCCTCTTGGAAAAAGATGGGAAATAACAGAAGAAACATTATCGCAAGGAGTCCAGAAAGCTGGGAAGTTGTATACACCTGAGAAGGCTACAGGCAGTATCAAAAAGAACACCACCTGTTAAAATAAAAGGTTATGATAATGGCTAGGACCAAGTGTTCAGTGTTTTGAAGAGGTCTTTCAGCAGTATCTCCCATGCATGTGTAACTACTAATACAAGTTACAGACCCACAATTTTCAAGTGAACTCGACAGCCACAATTTGCTAATAGTACTGTAAAGCACTTCTAGATAACTTGGGAAACTTATATAGCAAACTAGCCAGACAATTATGGTTGAAATCACTCCAAAAAAAACTGACACATATCACAGAAACCAATTTAAGACTAACACTACTTTCTAAGAGTTTAGCATGAAAGTTGAAATTCTGCTCCATCAACTGCAGCATTTCTTAGCTATTACGCTCAGCAGCTGTTTAACTCACAAGCAGGAGATAGAGTGCTTTTTTCCTGCATATCAAAGATCAGACATAAAGGGACATCAAGTAGCTCCTTTCCTTGTATCGTTTAGTGGAAGACTGAGGCTAGGATCTGATGTTACTTTTCTGGAAACATGACTTGAATGACTTTCCAGAGCATGTTACCTTTAAGCAAAATCCAGCTTAATGAAGAAAAATTGTTTTGTTTCATTTACTAGGTGCCTCCGAGAACTTATGTGCTTTGTTTCACTGTACTGCTAAGTTTAAAGAGTTAACTCTCAAGTGTTCACACATACACACAACAGCTAGGTGGACTATGAAAGTACAAGGAGAACACACAGTTATCCCCAGTATATCTAACTGCACACTGGAACAACCAACTGATCTTATTTAAAAAGCTAATCAGTGTATACCACATTGGTTTTGTACTTCCACTTTTGCAGATATTTGTGTGCTTTCTCAAAACAAATTCCCATTTTCAGCTTGATTTGTCTCCACCAATTGACTTATATGTGAATAGGGTACCTTAGTTTAAGCTCTACCTCATCACAAACCAAGGTTTTTAGTTAACCCTACTATAGTAATACAGTATCAGTACACTTCACAATGAGTATGGCTAGCACTAGCAAGTCATACACACTCATCTTGGCCATATCAGTGTAGCAGTAACCAGCTCAAAAAACTCAAATTTAACTTAGCCAGGAAAATAAGTGCCCTGTGCAAGGATCAGGGCAGTGTTTCTCCCCATCCTCTTCTTTAATGATGGGTACTTCATGCATAAAACCTGAGTTTATCACACCAAACTATTTCATACCTCTGTGTAAAACAGAGGGAATGCTCCTTAGACTGGCAAGATTTATTATGTTTTCCTGTCAGCTGCAGCTAACAGAATAGACCTTCAATGCTCAAGAGACATTTTTTCCCCATGTGAAGTATCTTATGAAACTCTGTGACTTTGAAGTACTTTTCCAGCACGGGCCCCCTGCTGGTGCAGAAACACATCAGGAGTCAGAGACACCCTGACCAGCACTGCCCTTGCACCCCAGCAACTCCAACATCACTGCTCTCCAGAACTTATACACATGCAGACAGCTCAAAAGTCACTACTGCTAATACAACTTTGATTAATAATAAAGGCTCATCTAACTGGACCAAACAGCAGTCCATCAGCTTTTTTTTTCCCCTGTCCCTAATGCAGTCAGAAAATCTTCATATACAATGAGGAAATAAATTTAACACCTAGTGGATTATGAAGTAATCTAACAATAACAGTTTCACCTTAAGCATTTAAGCACTAGGACCAGGACGACAACTGCTTCTGAGCCAGAGTGCACTTCATCAAAAAAGAAAAAAGTCCAAGAAAACTTACCAGTTTAACAGCTTCCTGAGCTGCTTCTTTAGTACAAAAAGTGACAAAAGCATATCCTCTGTTTAGACCGGTTAGTGGATCCATCATTAAGCGGAGATCCCATATAGGTCCGGCCTTCTCAAATAATGGAACAAGTTCATCTTCAAACAAGTCTCTCGGAATCTTGCCCACAAATATCTACAACAGACATACAAAGCACTGTTTATAAAAAGTATTTCCAATGAGTAAGTCTACATCTGCATAAACATCTTCTCCTTCTTACCTCTGTACCAACAGAAGGTTGCTGTCCTGAATATACAGACTCTGGAGGAGGCCCACCATATTTCCTCTGTCCAGTAGTCACATCAAGAGTGTAGCCAGTTCTCTCCAACAGTGCCTGCAAGCAAAAACTTAAGATTTTAAAATCACATACAAACTGAGCAAGTTTAGCTGCACTTCATTCACAGACAGACATGCTTCCAATTCCTTTTGAACTGTACTGCTTTGAAGGTCCCACAAACAAATCTACTACTGGTACTTCAACAAGAAACTTGCAAAACAATTAACAGAACTATTAGGTAAAGAAACACTGCTAGAAAATTAGAGATTCACATCCAGTTTTCCCAATTCCTTCATTTTCATTAAAAAAAAAAAAAGCCAAGTATTATAATAGTAACAGAGCTTCCCTTTAATTAGGAAGATCTTAGTCTGAGCCACTTCTTGTTTTGGCATGTCCAATCCTGCAGACGTTTATGCAGAAGAGTTCCCTGCACTTAATGAGATTACTCATAAGTGTGAAGTTAAAGAACACATGTTTAAGTGCTTACACCCCTGGAACACCATACAGACTGTTTCAGGTACCCAACTACCAAAGTGATAGTACTACTTCCTTTCTCTTATCCCGCCTTCAAATTCCTTGTGGGCTTATACAGGATCCCAGGAAAACTAACCCTCACTAGAACCACTGCATGTAGTTATAGATATAGTCAGATATAGTTACAGGCATAATACCAACTTAAAATGTTAGCTGACATTCAGTATGTAAACACATAAGAAATTCCTCTGAAATTAAGTCTTTCATAATAATTTTGTACAAAGACAAATCAACTCTACACACAAAGAAACTGCATATTAAACAAGCCAAATTATAGTCAAGAGTTAGCAATTTTACAACAACAAAATTGCAGTTATTTTAAATGCTAGAGCCATCAGCAGTAAAAGCCATACTACTTGAAGTTATTAACCAAGTCCTCATAATATTGTTGTTTTATGTGGCAGTGACAAAAACTGCACCAGTTTTTTTTTTAATTTATAATTAATGGCATCTCAGCCTCAAAGTCAAGAGAAAATAAGATTTTCTAATTTTATAGGGTACACAGTTATTTGTAACAATCATTTTATACTATATACATGAAGTATCAAAGAAGAAAGATTCTCTGGGGTTCTTTTATGACATCACCTAAACATGCCTGGATGGTTTTCCTTCTCTTAAGCTTTGGTAACGTTGCTAATCACAGTATTTTAAAATAAATCATTGTATGCCTAACTCTTGAGAAAGGAGTCTCTTGCTAGCAGCAGTCAAAAAAAATAATTTACCCATTAAGACAGTTTGGGGTACACTTTATGAGCAGAGTGATTATGTCATAAGAAGTGGGCTAAATCCTAAATCCATTACAATCTGTTTTTTCAGACACGTGATATCTCCTCCCTATTGTGGAGTTGCTCTAAATCTGAACTAAGGGGGTGGAGTGGAAATAACAACAACAAAAAAAAAAACAGAACACAAAAAACAATCAGCAATAGCTGAACTTAAGCATTTTGAACTTGAGTAACTATGCTGACAAGTATGAACAAACTTTTTACTGCAAAATAGAGTAACTGCCTCAATAAGACATAGAGCAAACTGTGAAACCTTTTTCCCTTTTATATGTTCAGTTCCAGCAATATATTAACTTTCTACTTGAAAAGAAGTGCAAGACAAAATTTCAAGTGACAGCTTTCAACAATGACAAATATGACAAATACTCTGTAATAATCTTTTTTAAAAAAGCACAGTTTGAAAACAACCAACATAACTATCACAACAACTCGGAAAAACAAACAACAGATAGACCTCATAGCTTTAATTTTTACTGACATACCTTAATTTTTGCCTCATCTGGTCCTTTGCTAGAATCTGCCACCTTGGTCCCCTGTTTTTCCCTCTGCCTGTATGTCTTCATGACTCCACATAAAAAGGCACTTTTGTTCTGCAAAAGATACAATCTTCAGTTCTGAAAACATGACAAGCCAGAATTTCCTTTTACCTTGAACTAATAGTGTTCACTTTACATATCACATACGGATCACTGAAGAGACTCAGACCTCTTCCCAGACAACTAACAGTTTATCCCTCAACAATTATTCTGTAAACTGCTAAATGTTACCTGAACGTGTGAGAGATCACTGTCTTTAAACTGCTGAAGCACTGCCAGTGCACCTTCTTCATTGAATTCCTTTAAAGCTTCAATAGCTCTTTCATCTAGATCACTATGTGCAACTAGGCCTAGAGAAAAGAAAAAAAATTACTAATTATATTTGGTCAGTAATCTTTGTAAAACCTAATGTAGCATCCCTAACACATTTCCATGACCTCTAAATCAATTACTGATTAAAGTAAGTTACTATGCATCAAAAACCATTTAGTTCCTTTGAAGTTAAATATTATAGGATATATAATCGTTTTATTAAAACAAAAAAGAGATAGGACTCAGAGTAAAAGTTACTACATTTATGTGTTCATTTGACTTCTGTGAAACCCAGACGTTACATGGGCCAAGTTTAATGTCAATATCCTGAATCTGAATTCAGAGGAGTCTATCAAAACCTACCAAAGCCTGACTTAGCTTGCTTAGCAATGGTACCTTGGTATGCTTTTAGAAGACTATAAATACAAATAAACTCCAGCACTAAAAATGGCCATCACACTCCAAAATCAAGCCTTAAAAAATGCTGGCTGTTACCACATCTGAAAAAACCAACACCACAACTTCTACATCCATAAGCCCAAACACCATGTCAGGAAGTATCACTTACACACGAAGATGCATACCAAGGCTTTAGTTTCTTACTGTTACCTACAATTACTGCAAAAAAATGCACAAAGACCACATCACCTGCTCCTCCTAATAATCATCTGTTGCCTATTCCAGCTGTTGCTCTGGTCCCCTGCATACCACCCGTCAGCCCAAGTAGCCTGGGACTTTCCTCTGAAAGATACTACAATAAATTGAAGTACTGAGTCTATAACATCCAGATTTTGGTAAGACTGCAGTTCCCATACTTTTGGAAACCACAAAAAGTTGCTATTTTAGCCCAAAGACAGCAGAATCCAATAAAATATTGTATGTGTAGTTTTGCAAGTCTTAGATCTTACCTGCAACGTAAATTTCATCTAGTTTTTCAGCAACTTTCTGTGGTAAACCAGCATCAAGCAATGTCTGGAAATGCTCAGAATGGGTAACTGCAGCAGAAGTATCCATGGGCTCTTCAGTACCATTCCCATTAACATGCTCAGTAGCCATGTTTCCAGATATCTGTTCAAATGCAATAAGCATCAAAATTAAGCTAGATATATCTTCAGGTAGAACAATTCAAGTGATAATACATGCAACAGACTATCCTAATCTTTGAAAGTCGTGGGAAAAAATATAGAAAATAGCAGATCACCGCCCTGACACTTTTTTTTTTTTTAGCTTTGCAAGGCGCAGGAAATTCCTCACAAGAAGCACTAACACAAAGGAAAGCCCTAACACCACTGCCTAGGGGGGGTGGGGTAGCTTTCACTGCAGGTTTTACACAACCCAGACAGACACTGATTCACCTCCCCTCTCTCTAACGCACTCCCTAAGACACTCCGAACAAGTTAGAAATGGAGCAAAAAGGCCAGAGCGGGGGTGGCAGGACAAGCAAACCTGCCACATGCACCGCGATACCGTCACTGACACTCGCTGCCGCCTCCACCGCCCGCTGCAAACTCGCTGCCCCTCGGCTCACGCCGCCTCTCCAGGCCCCGGGCGCGGCCGGGATCCCTTCCCGCCTCCACTTCGGTGCCGGCCGGGCAAGCGTGAGGAACAAAGCGCTCTTCCCAGCCCGCACCCACCCACGGCGGCGGCGGCCATGAGCCCGATGGAAACACGTGCTCCGCGCGTTCAGATGTCCTACAACTTCCTCCAGTGACCGACTTCCCCCCCTCTCCCCGCAACACTCCCGCGGGAGGAGCGGCTCCCCCCCGCCCGGAGCCCCGGCCATTCCCCACCTCTCACCCTATTCCCCCCGGAGAGCGGGTTGCAACACCCCGGGCCCGATTTCACCACCCGGCCGGGAGCTCGCGGAGCCTCCCGGCCCCGCCGCCGCCTCCCGGCCACACTCCTGTCCGGAACAATGCAAGGCCCCGTTTCCCAGCCAGGAAACGCCGCTGCCCATCGCCCACCGCCTCCCGACGTGACCGGGACCACGCCAAACCCGGGCGACCCCGCTCCCCGCGCACACGCTGGGCACCGAGGCCGCGGTTCGCCCCCTGCCCCTCACGGGCAATGAATGGAGCGGCGGGGCCAGCGGGACAATAAGGCGGGAGCCACACGCCCCGCGCCGGCCCGGCTCGGGTGGTGCCTCGGCCACCACCGCCACGCCGGGGCCGGCGCACCAGCCCGGCCGGCCCCCGCCCGCCCGACAGCGGCGGCCACGAAAGCAGCGCCAGCAGCTCCTCCACCCATCGCGCAGCGCCCCGGCCCCACAGCGCTGCAGGGCCCCAGCGTGCGCCTCCCGCCCTCCGCCGCCTCAGCCCGCTCTGCCACCCGGCCCGCTTCCACACCGCCAGCGCCCGGCAGCCCTGACCTGTGTGTGTCTGCGGGGAGAGAACCGCCGTGTGCCAAGGGTCTCTCGGGGCGCGGGTCGCGGCTCGGCGTGCTGAAGCGCTGCCCCCGTTCCGCGCTCCCGCGGCGGTGTGTCCGGGCAGTGCTGCTGCTGGAGCTGGCGTAAAATGGCGGCCGCTCGAGCGCTCACGCCGCTGCTGCTGCTGCTGCTGCTGCTGGCACCAGCCCCGGCCCCTTCCACTCCGCGCGGGGGGGGCGGGCGGAGGGCGGGCGGGAGCGGAGCGGGGGGAGAGGGAAGAGAAGAGGAGGAGGAGGAGGAGGAGGCGCCGCCGCGCGCGCTGGCGCAGCCCCAAAACCCGGGGTCTCCCAGGCAGCTCCGCAAGGGTTATATCGCCGAGCCCCGCCCGCGCGCGCGCGCGCCCGCCCTCCTCTCCGTTCGCCCCACGCGCGCGCTCTCCGCCTTCCATGCGGAGCGGCGCGCGCCGCTGCCTCGCCGTGTCCCTCCCTCCTTCCCGCGGGAAGCGCTGCCCGGGGGAGGCGGCGGCGGCGGCGGGACGAGCCCTGCGCGCGGACCGCGCGCTCCCCGGCGCCGCCCGCCTGCACCTGTGCGGGCTCGGCGCTGGCGGAGCGGCCGTGGCCGGACCGAGATTGGGCGAGCGGCCGTTCCCACGGCGCGCAGGTGGCACAAAAGGGGGGAGAACGGCGGCCACAGGAGGGGGGGCCTGGCGAGAAAGTCCCGGCCCGCGGCGGGGAGGGGACGGAGGAGACAAAGCCACGCAGACAAAGGGAGGGGAGAGCCACGCTTTGTGTGGCTGCCGGCCAGGCGAGCCCGGCGGCGCTCGGCGTTCCCGCACTGGAGGCGGGAGGCGCCTCACCCCTGCCCAGAGGGGCGCTCGGCACCGGCCCCTCGCACTGCCCGCCCGCCAGAGCCGCCGGGCGGAGGCAGAGCTTGACCGAGGGGGACGGGAGCTTCCTTCAGGCACCGCGCGGCGTGGCGGCGTCGAGCGGGGCCCCGGGGCGGGGGTCGGCGGAGGGAAGGCGCTGAACGCAGCACGGGCTGGGGCGCCGCGCAGCTCCAGCGCCGGAATTCCGCAGATCGGGCCCGGGACCGGGGCCTTTGCCCCGCAGGCACGCTTGGAGCGCACCCGCGGTGCTGATTTAACTTTCTCCCGGATGGCCCCAGTGGAATGCGGGTCTGCCTGCACAGCGCTGTCAGAGGCGGACTCCGTGCTACAGCGTACACTTCACAATCCCAGTTCTGAGCACGTCGTGCTCGCACACCCCGCACGAGAAACTTGGAAACCGACCGACTGATCTGATCTCTGCCAGAGTTGTGTCCAGATAAAGACAGCAAAACGGAGGCAGGAAGGCACATACAGTATTACTCACTTCCCCAGAGGCACTCAGCCACAAGTTGAGCAGTGCCTGCTGCCCCTGAGCCTGGCCGAATACTTCCCAGCATATCTCCAGTACTTTAAAAACACTTGAACCTGTGCAGTGGAGCAAGCACAGACAATTACAGGGTTAGTTCAGTGTCAACAAACGCTCACATGCTGGCATATAAGTATGTGAAACATACAGCTGGTATTCAGTGATACGAGGAAAAAAAAAAGATCAGCTATTCCATTCAATAAGACACCATTAAAAGCTGGACCACTCAGATTTGTCTGAAATAGCAACAAATACAAGGCAGATGTACATTATCAAATAGTCCAGCTAATTTTTAATTCAAAAATTTGATAAAAGTTAATTTTTATTCTGACTTTGCTCCACTTTTACAAAAATGAAACCTCCTGAAAAAAATTTAGTAAAACAAAAGCTAACTTTCCTAGTGGAAACCTGAGTGGTATTTTTAAACATATCCTTCATAAAAATACATATTCTTTTTTCCATTCAAAAGTTAATAATTTTTTCCAAGAACATAGCTGTCAGCTGGGCAGTGAAAGTAATATTCTCAAAAACAACCCTGGGGAGCATTTTTTCACATTTCCAATTTTTCCAGTTTTGGAGGATTTGCACCAAAGCATGTTGTTTTCAGATGTTTACAGAAGGTGTTTCAGTGTTATGTGTATAGTACAGATGTGGCCCAGAATATTATCTAAATTTCACAAATGCATTTGTTGTCTGGAACTAATGAAAATAGTGAAAAATCACAGCATTGGGGTTGGAAGGGGCCTCTGGATATTATCCAGTGCAATCCCCTGCCAGGAGTTGGGTCACCTAGAGCACGTCACTCAGGAACATGTCCAGGTGGGTTTGGAATTCTCCAGAGAGGGAGGTCCACAACCTCCCTGGGCAGCCTGTTCCAGTGCTCTGCCACCCTCAATGTAAAGAAATTATTCTTCGTGTTGAGGTGGAACTTCTTGTGTTTTATTATAATTCTCAGCCAGTCAATCTGACTACGGGTGGCAAACTCTTGAGAAAGTAACTCCTGCTTTCAGGCCCATTTTCAGAGGAAAACTTTTTTAAGCATTTAACTTTTTCCCCCATAAAATGGAAACAAAACCAATAAAAAGACTAGGATTAATGCAATTAACAGATTTGCACCCTTACTTAAAATCACAGCTGACCCAGAGTTGTAGTTTATTTGATCCTTTGAAATTTTTCATAGAAAGCAGGAAGCACAGTGTCTGACATGCCATTCCTTCAAGTATAGTGCCATTATTAGCCCTAATATCAAAGCCAAAAGTGGCATGCCCAGGAAAACCCTGAGATGAGCTCAATTGGGTAGAGCATCATGCTAATGAGACCAAGTCACAGGCTTAATCCCTGCATTCACTTAAGAGTTGGACTCAATGATCCTTGTCTTGTGGGTCCCTTCCAACTCAGAATATTCTGTAATTCTGTGAAAACATCCATGAAACCAGTGGGGGTGTTTCTTTTTAACCATGTAAAACATTGATTGAAAAAATACCCTTGCCAGGAACATCTGCAGGTACTTACCTGGTGACTTAGATTTACATGAAGAACTTCTCTGCTCATACCTGGAAGCTTGACAGCTTCTCACCATAATGAAAGTTGTGTTGATTCCTAAATTTTCCAGGTATATGAAAACCTGCCTGCATCTGTTCCAGTTATAGCCATTGCAGAATCACCCTGAAGCCACAGCTGGACTTCTGTTCCTCCCAGAAAATCCATGTAAAACCAGTGATTACAACAAGACCAACTACAGAGTAGCACAAATAAAGCAGCAAAAACTAAATTTAATGTGACAAATAGACAAAGAGACTATTTTTTGCTTTGGAGCAATTTATATACTGTTAAACAATCATATCCTAAACAAAGAACAAAAAATCTAGGAAACTCAACAGGAATCTTACCTTCAGTTTCTATGATGCCTCACCTTTCCAAAGTGTGTACTTATTAGAAATTGAGGCTTGTCTGTAGAATTCACTGAACTTGAGCTATGAAATGCACCAGCTACAGCCCTAGAGGGTGGATCACTCTGGTCATGTAGCAAATGTCATCACTTGTAATAACAAAACAAGCCCCTTGTGCTGTGTCTGCCACAGCAGAATTCTGAAATTAATGAGCCACTCCTGGGGTTTCTCACCAGTGTGCTTTTCAAGCCATTCCCTGCCCTTAGCCTGGTGGGTAAGGCTGCCAAGTTATTAATATATCTATATACTATAAAGATACTTCAGGAAAGGATTGCTGTCTGTATTTTATTCAAGGTAGTGCACAGCTGGCTAGTGGCCTGTTTGCCCTGTGAGATCCTTGGTAAAATAAAGCTATTTGGGGAAATACCTGTTCAATTAAAAGTTTATGCTGTTTCTCCCTTTTATCAGTCAAATTCTCTGTCTTAAAAGATAGGTTGCATTATATTCTTAAATTCTCTGTCTTAAAAGATAGGTTGCATTATAAAATGCAAGGCCTGTGTCTCTAAGGAGAAAAATGCAAGTCAGAAACTAATGAAAAGGAGATGAATCACATATACGAAACTTTATTCAGAAAAAATGCTTTTCATATATGACTGTCTCAGTCTTTAATATGCAGATTTGAGAGTCCTTCCATTCTATAAAAAGTAGTTTACCATCTAAAATTGTCATATGATTTCAGCAAAGAAACTTTACTAACATAACTAATGGTAATATTTTCTTTTAACATTCTTTCCAGTTATATCCTTTGTGCATATTCAAACTTTTTCAAATCTAGGCAGGGTAGCATTTCTTAAAATCAGGGTTAATCCCCCTTATATTTAAACTATTTCTAAAGTTAACTTTGATCCTGCTGATTCTTCAAACACCCCACTTCTTCTAAGTCAGGAAAACAAAAGGAGCAAACAAAGCATTTGCAAATTGAGTATGATTCACAGCACCAGAGGCAATGGGCACAAACTGAAATACTCTGAATATCAGGAAACACTTCTTCACTGTGAGAGTAACCAGGCACTGGCATCAGTTGCCCAGGGAGGTTGCAGAGTCTCCATCCTCCAAGACATCCAAAACCTGTCTGGACATGGACCTGAGCATGTGGTGGGGCTGCTGGAGCAGACAGATTCTGTGATACAGTTCTTTACCTGGATCCAGTTCTATCCATGAATTGATGCTTCTTTCCTCCTCCCCCCCTCCTCACCCAGTCAAAAACCCAAAGTAACTAAATTTTAACTAGTTTTTCATTCTTCTAGTTCTGCAAGATGGAAGAGGAGTCTGATCCTACCAGCTTGACATGATGCATTTCAAGGCTTTTGAGGTTGAAATCACCTGCATTCTGCTAAATATTTGCCCAGATAGTTGCAGGCAGAGAACAAGCCTGGCAATGAGGAAGAATGAGGCTTTCCCAGGAATTCTTCTGCTGTTGAATTTTATGTATAGACTGAAGGTGTTAAATTCTTCTATCAGTCTTGTTTTATGTCTGTACTCCTTTCTTTCATAGGCAGCACCACTGTCTATGAAAGAAAAGATATCGAACTGCTCATTTCTGTAAAGTATCTATGTTATAAGTATTTTTTTCCACTATCAGTCACTGGTGTTGCCTCTGCCTTTTCTCAGCCAACATCATCCCCAAACAACAGGTACATCCACCTCCAAAACAACAACTCCAGAGCTGACTTTGTAAGAGAGAGGCACAAGAGAAGCAGCAGAAGGTAGTTTAGTTCACATTCTCTTATTACCTTAAGTTTTTTTCTAACTTAAATTAGAAGGTTTTAACAGTTGTTTACCAGCTGGGGGTTCAGAGTAATCATTGTAGAATTCAATGTATTTGCAGTATGCTGCAGGCTAACGTGCAAGTATTGAAAGAGGACTGGAAGAGGAGAGCACTCTATTTTTGCATGCTCAGAAGACAGTGAAGTCACTTCCACATGTATTATGGAAATGCCAACTGAAAGCCATCCCAAACTGACTATTGTCACTCAGAAAATAGGCCCAGCCTCGCAACAAAGAACTACAAATGGCACATGCTTACTGGCAAAAAAGCAGTGCTAAGATATTTAGAACCTATACCTTCGGTACAGATGAGGAAACATAATGCAGGCCTACAAGTCAGAAGTGGCATGGGGAAGACTAGAGGATAACTGCTCACTCATTCTTCCAGCAGAACTAGGAAACATTAAATCAGACAGGCAGATAGCCAAACAAAAACCCCTCCTTTTACACACATGGAGCTAAAGCTGCAGGATTGCATTGGCACATGAAGCCGTAGGTATTTCCATAAACCTCCAAAATATCTAATTAATGCAAGAAACACCCACCTAAAATTGCTAAATGCAGAGATAGAGATATCATCCCAATTTAAATTTTGCAACAGAAATTAGTAGAGGAATTGCATAAACTGGGGGAGCATACCAGAACATACTATCATATCTATGCTTGCCCTATCTTTGTATTTTTCTGTTAGCTAATATCCACCACTGGAAACTGAATATTCTGCTCTTCAGTCTAACAACTGAAATACCTTGTCATTGCAGCAAGGAGAACATGCAATCACTAATCTGTTCCTTTCTTCCCAAATCCTTTCACTTCCTGGAAAAGCATACATACAAATGTTCCTCCAGATTCCCTCTAATCACATACTCCTCTTTCCACTATAGACCTATAAATCACAAGCTTCCTATACAAATAACCCACAAGTTTATCAAGGGTGAAGAAACCATGGAAAAAGGCTTCCCAATCTGACCAAAAAATATTGCTTTACTGTTGCTGTGGGTACAAGGGCAAGAGTTAGGATACAACTGCTGCCTTTTCTATTCCTGTTATCCTAAGCATCTGATGCTTTAAAGCTCTTAGTGGAATGCTACCATTAGGTCAGTGCCTGGCAAAGCTCCATGGAAAGAGGAGACAAGATATTCAGCAAAGAAGTAACAGGATAATTGCCCCATATACTGCCATATTTTCCTCAAATTATCATGGAAAGGTTGGAGGAAGAAGTTTCCTCTGTGTCCTAGTGCATTCTGCCATATGAGAAGGACTCATCTAAGAGAACTGCAGAGAGCATTCCTCATCAGCATCCATCTTCAAAACATCTCCGAGTCATCTCAGGACAGCGGTGCTGTCCTGTCCACTTGCGCAGTGTGAGGTAGCCAAGTGCTGAAGCTGCAACTCACCGAATACAGCCACAAATGAAAGTGTCAATAGAGAACTTACTGCTGTATTTAGCCCTTCCTTCACCCCAGACAGACTTCTACCCTGGCCCTTACATCCCTGCACTGCCCAGCAGCCATAAGAATTCCAGTACTTGGCACCCTTGTAAAAGGCAGCTGAAGGAAAGAGACTTTTGGGATCTACTTAACCCCATGTAAGTTACTTACTGCACTAAGCCCATCTCCGAAGGCAGACAGCATGTCACTGGGTCACAGAATGTTCTTCTGCAGCTCTGGGCATCCTTCCCAGGAGAGGGGAGCACAGCACACCACAGACACAATGGCCAAAGCCATACAGGAGATGGGACAGGTCATGGGCTGCTCTCCAGCTGTAAGGCAAATATGGAGAGCACAGCTTGCATTCCCACAGCTCTCACCCACCTTAACTTCTAATCCATGCCCAAATATTAAACTGCTGCCCAGACTTTAGCTGTCAGACTGCATTAACCCTTTATGGTATGGATGATCAGTTGCAAGAAATTGGGCTTATGTCCCAGCCTTTTTTAGTTGGCTAGTAATTCCATGGCTGATTACTCAGGAAAGTGTCTGATGCAGCAGCTGCAATACACAGCTTTCAGGTCAAGTGTTCCAGGCTACTTAGCATGTAACCAAAGAACCTAAAAATCCTTTCAAGGATGGGTGAGCCCAAATAACCTTGTGTCTTAAAGGTCCTTGTAAGAATAGAACAAGCTCACACACACACACACATTTATGACCCTTGCCAGGTGCAAGGCAGAAGTGACTACCAAAATGCAGCATTTCTGCAGATCCCAAGAGCGGACAATACAAACTTTTCTGTACAAATTATTTTATTTCTTAAAGATATATGGAGAATGCTGCCCTATGGGAATTCTCATTTACAGCACAAATATCAGACCAGAGCACAGGGACAAAGAACTCTGACTCTGTCAGTACCTCAGACTGTACTTGCTGCTTTTCAATAATCTTCTTTTGGAAGATCTACTTTCTACTTCTACATGGGCCTTGAGTGATACTAGAATTAGATCTTAACCTAACATAGAGGTTCAGCACATGTTTATAACTTTCCCTTTTCCAGCTTGTGCAGCCTTAACCAGGAATCTCTTCATAGTTTTGCACAGGGCAGTGCAGGCAACAAAACCTGTGCTCAAACCTGGTACAACTAATGCAGCTGTATTGTGCTGCTAGAAGCACAGGTTTAGATCTTTAGAGAAGCAAAGTTTTAATTTTTCACGGCAACTGGTAACTAAAAAAAAAAAAAATTGCTATTCTGTGATCTGCAGGGGACAGATAAAGAATATTGTGCTTTTAATCTGCTTTTTAAAAAATTTGCAGTTAGTTTGGATCCTGTTAAAAAAGAAAAAACAACCTTTAACATTTTTTAAGTTCAGATCTTAAAATAGCAGTAAGTAAGAACATTTACAGGGAAGTTTCATTTTGAAAACTTAAATGTATTAGGGTCAATGAAAAAAAACCAGTTTATGACTGGGCAAATACCTGGCTAATAAATCTATGAACTTGTTTATTGACACAACATTTAAATTAACCAAAACACTTCTAATAGCTCTTCTGTTTTCCAACTGGAGTTATGTACCAATGGAGAGCAGTGTTTGGAGGCACATACTGAGCAGCAAGAGGAGACAATGCAACTGTGTGAGAATATGCATTTTTACTGCCAATACATCAATTCTTAGTTACAGCAGAATCAATAAAAATAGCTGAATGAGCATGTCTATAAAGAAACAGTTAAAATCACTGATGACAGTTAACTGCATAAGTTTCTAAATTCTTTCATACCCTTCCAGGTCAGGCATTTGTAGATTTTACTGCCACATCTACATCTTATGCGTCTCAGAAGAAAAATTATAAAATAATTCTTACCCAAGAGATGATCTTGTGTACACTAAAAGGCACAGGTTCGTAATTTAGTGCCAACTTTTATCCCTTTAAAAATCTATTAAAAGACCAGTCCTGGTTAGTAAACTTGATGCATGAAAACCGTTAACAAATTTCAGATCAACAGTATTGATACAGACCTGCAGCAGCCAAAAGAGGCAGTGAGGAAAGTGCATAATAATTTTTTTTTTTAGTCTGGAAATATTTCAAACTGCTCCAGGCTCAGTGCACAATGAAAAAAAATTAGAACCAGAATTAAGAAGGGAAGGCTATTAAAGTAGAAACTTGTGTAAGCTATGCACAAAAACCCCCAATCTATACCAAAACAAAAAACAACCCAACAAACCCCAAACGTGAGACATTCCCAGCTTAGAAGTTCACCTGCTTTCTATAGCCAAGGTGACACAAATGGTTTCTTCCACCCTTAGGCTGCTAGTAGTGCTGGTAACACATCAGCTTTCCCTCTGAGCCTCTGACATCCCAACTGCTAGTCAGATGTTTTAGCAAGCAGTGAGTCTGTGCACCCCAACAATGACTACATTCATGTTAAGGTTAAATCCCAGCAAAAGGGGAGACTATCTCAGTGAACCGCAGAAAAGAAACACTTCATAACTTACTGTTGCTTGGCCCAAGACAGTATTTTCTATATTATTTATCTTAATCACCAAAGTTGAGCAGTAGGATTAGACTGTATATGAAATCAAGACAGCCCAGGAATTTTCTAAAACCTCATTATCATGCTTCTTTTGGAAGCTTGAGCAGAAGCTCAGAATGTTTTGCTTCCAGGGCCAGATGCCAATTCTGCTGATAGTCCTTTTTGCTGCTGCTATAGAAAAGGCTGTCATCTTCACAGACATTAATTTCTGCCTTTTAAATGAATTCGAGGTGCCTGTTTCCCAGCCAAATTTCAAAATAGTCAAGGAGAGAAGAGTGAGTTCAACCAAGCCTATTTCTGCAGAATTGAGATATTTCTGAAAAATGGTTATGGCTTTTTGGAGAATATTATACAAAATACAGTTGAGTTTTAGCCCTATTACATTAATTGTGAGTAGGGAAAGGTTTTTATTTTATCACCTTCCACTCTTTTTTCCTAACACCTACTTTATAGCCTGAAGCTTTCCAGCGGAGAGCTCAGTATGAACACAGAAGTAGAGAAAGGATTTCCCTTCCATATCTGAAACAACCTGAAGCCCTGCTAGCTGTCCTTGCTGATAGATCTGCAATTTGCCCGATAAGTGACTTATCTGCAGGCTCTGTCTCTGATTTCTGAAGAGCAAATCCCAGCTGTCCAATCACATCAACAACAGGAGCTGGTCTTGTTTTTAAAACTCATCACATATTTCAATTTCTTTACTATATCCTCAAGTCCTAGAGGTCTTTCTTTTTGCCCCTCACGGAAGTTTCATATATTCTTACATGCCTTCTGGGATTAATACTGAATGCTTACTTAGGGAATTTTGTGGTTTTTAATGTTTAATACATAACTATTAAAAGGAAATTGATACAGGACTAGTGAAGAAGAGGAGGAATAGTATCTTTAAGAGACTGGGACAAAACTGTGTGCAATATAAAAGTTTTGGACACCAAGGTCCCAACCTTGGCCCAGAATAAGAAATTTTATGGTGGGAGATAGAGCAGATTATCTCTAGAAGTTCAGGCTTTCTATAAAAGATGTAACTTCAGGAAAGACCAAATATGCATACTTCTTTTGTAATTTTAAATGTATTTTACTAGTTAATAGTCAACAATACTTCAGGATTCCCTAGTCTCACCTCAGTGAAAAAATCACAACTAGAGAACTCCAAGTAGCCCTTAGGAAAAAACAGCAGATAAAACTAAAAGACAGCACCTCCAGGAGCACTACTGAGAATAACAGAATTCCTCTTCTCTTACAGGTAGTTGAGAGAGTTTCAATATAGTGAACCATCCTGGTCACTGTCAAGTTTCTTCAACCAAAAACCAAAGCTAGGTGGCTATTTTCCCTTAAAAGTTAGTGCTGTGAGGCAATAGCCATCAGCAAGTCAATGGTCCTTACACCACAGGTCTCTTCACATCTGCAGCTCCTAGCAAATCATAATTGTTCATATTTGTAAGGTAAAAGCTTTAGATTTTCTCATATCTGCCATGGCTCATAAAGGGACTGCACTTTTATAGAAAATATACAAGCAGTTGCTACAACTGTTCAGTGTTACTTTTTGAATTATAAATCTAGAAAGTACATAATACTCTCAGGAGAAAGTACTCATAGAATTTCCCGACAACTTCTCATAGCATTTAAAACCATGGCAAAACACCTTTCAGCCAACCCCTGCCAGAGGATTACCATATTAAGGTATTTTTACATGCAAAAAAGGCTTCCAGCAGCCTTACATCTTGTATGTCAAATTAGCAGAAACTATACTGAACAACTTCTCACTAGCAACAGAAATTAAGTTGAAGTACATGTAAATGAAGACAAGCCAGTTCAGACAAGTGTAAGAGTACTACTTCAGAAACATTTTCAAAAGCCTAGACACTATTCCCTGCCATGCAGATTTTTTGAGGAAGCACTCAGCACTGAAATAGTATCTATTATAAATTGCTATTTCAAGATATTTTAGAGGTAACTCCTGTTCCTGCTGTTAAATTTTTTATATTGTGTGGTTTATAATCTGTGAAACAAGAAGAGGGAAAGGAGCACTAATTCCCACAAACCAAACTTCTCTTTCTATTTGCAGTAGCAAATAGGCAGTTTAATAAAATTATCAGGATCAGAAACTACATAGTCCAACTACTTTCAGAAAATGCTTATTCTAATATACTCTGGGGAATGAATAATCATACCCTGAACTGTTTTAGTTATGAAGTCAAAATGACATTAAGAACTGCCCCTCACCATGTTTCAATATTGTATTTTTCTGGTGGAGTGCATGAAACAAGACAGCAATTTCACTTGTATTTTTTGCTGCAGAAAATGACCTAACTACTAGACAGAGCTAACACACCATCAAGGTTTCAGCTGTATTAGTTAGTTTTCTTCTTAGTAGCTGGCTCTTCTCAGTGCCATGGTTTGGATTCAGTATGAGACTAGAGTTGATAACGGTCGGATGTTGGGGTAGCACTACTTAGCAACAACCAGAAGTCTCTGCAAGTCAGGAGGGGCTCAAGAAGCCATGAGGGAGAAAGGCTAGGACAGCTGACCTGAACTGGCCAAGAGGATATTTTATACTAGCATTTCATGCCCAGTACACAAACTGGGGGAAGCTGGCCAGGAGGCATGGATCCATCACCCAGGCTGGGTATGTTAGCAGGTGATCACCAATTGTATTGTATATCATCACTTGCTTATCTTGGGCTTTCTCTTTGTTGTCTTCCTTTATGGTACAATTGTTATATTTAATTTCAATTCTGTTTTCATTTCAACCTATTGCTTTTACCTTTCCTCATATTCTCCTCTCCATCCTACGAGGGCAGGTAGGATGTGGCACTTAGTTTCTGGCTGGGCTTAAACCTCGAGACACACAAGAGTTTAAGTCTCAAATGTTTTTCACAGGACCCTAGTATCTGCAATAGTCCTCCCTCTGAAAGAAACCAAGGCAAGCCTAGAGCAAACAATTTCCTATTTAGTCAAGGTGAGATGAAACCCAGATATAGCAATAGCTGTATGTTCTTCTTCAGTGATCTTAAGACTATTTAAAAATACCTTTACTTTCCAATCAACTTACCAATTTCAAAGGTCTAAGCATTTGTTTTATTACAGTCCATCATCTTTTCTTTCCACAAAAAAAGACTGAACTTCATTTTGGGACAGATATTAATCATTCTTCACCTGCCACAATAAAACTAGTACAACTGATGCTGGGAGAGTGCTCCTTCAGTTAGGGAGAATTCCAGTTTCAGGGAAAAAGATAGTGTTTATTGGGCTGGTGAGAAGCCTGAAGTATAGCTCAGGGGTAAGAGCACACATAAGTACTTCATGTTTTCCCACCCAACACAGCTCAGTTAAACAGCAAGGCTGTCCTAGCACAGGGGCCCTCAATGAATGTCACTTACTACTGTTTTCAGTAACATGAGAATTGAAAGTGACATCAGCTACAGAAAGGGGGGAAAAACAAGCTCTTACTTCAGCCCCCTCCCAATCCTACCATCCCTACACTTATTAACATACCCACTACTTCATCGATTTTAGAGGCCACATGTCATTCATGTTTCAAATCTTTTTAAATGGAGATAGGTCATAATTGCAAAGTAGTATTCAAACACAAATGAAAATCTCAGAAAATTCCCAAGAAAACTGCTGGAAACGCTCTGTATACTTCTCCTGTTTCTTATACTGGTCATCCTCAGACAGAATACTGAACGAGGCAGACTTTGTCCCACTCAATACAGCCATTCTTCTGAGCATCAAACACCACTTTGTCCTCCAGAGCCTGCAGGAAGTTTGAGACAATGGCAGAGAAGTACTGTCTTACAGCCCTGATAGCTCAACTGGACTATCAACTAAAAAGCCACACGATGTTTGAGAGGAAGTAGAATTCATCATTCTAATTGTACTTTTCCAGTTTATATCCTCTGAGGGAAATACAAGGGCAGACAAACAAAAATGCTTGTAAAACCAGTTGTAACAGCAAAAATAAAGAATGCACATCATCAGACATGCATTTACATAGCATATAAAGCCTCCACGTGTACTCCACTCATCTGAAATTACTATTTTTCTGTTAAATTCATTCATACTCCAGAAGATAGCTCAAAGATTGTCCTCTGGGACAAAGGGAGGGAGTGTGAAGAAAAGCCACCGAAGTTAGGACTGAACACTCTTCAGTATAAAGAATACCTTTCTCTTTGGGCAAAGTCAAACACTTGCTGATTCTGCTGTGTCCATGTTTGAATGTCCTATGGAATGCTTTTCTTTATGAACTCATTTCTGGTTTTTAATTTTTATGGCAGAACACATACCCCAAACTTCACATGGCAAATTTATAGTTAAGAGCTTTCCTGCAGGAAAGATGGTAGGAACCCCAACACCAGCACACTATATAGCTGCAACCAGTCACACTCTTCTGCAGGATGGCAGCCAGACAGCACAGCTTATTCTGAAATTCCTGTTCACTGGGATCTGATACTTCAAGCAGGTATCACACCAGCACTGGCAGTCACATAGCAGTGTAGGTGCTGTGGCAAGATAACCACTGCTAGCTTAGTTTCACTCACTTGCAACTCTTGATTATAGATCACAGCCTTCACCAGTAAGACAAGTTCTTCAGCAAGACAAAACCTCCCACCTTAATAAGTAAGGACCTCATTACTTCAAACGTAGCAAAGCATTTATGCAGAGCTACTTTTGAATCTGCCATGTGGTTGCAAGGAACTTCTCTTGCTTGTAAGCTCAACATTTATTTAATTACTAAGTCTCTGCTGGTTTTGCCCAGCTACTAAGACTGATAAATGGCAACATTCCAGAACAGTTTGTTTAACCACCGATTACTTGGACCACAGTCTAACAGCCATGTGACACTTCCAGTGCTCCACTAATGATAGTGCAAGACTTCACTGGACTAAAGCACAAAAGCAGCAAAATGCTTTCATGCTGTTTACTGCACAATCTTAAAAGCTTTGAATTTAACAATCTGTTTTGTAAACCTGAAGTTTCATGAAATGCTTTCACAGAGAAATCTCATGCCACGTGTTCCAAATGTGTCACAGTAACTCTCAAGCACTCTATCTCCTTATCTCACTTGTATTAAACATCACTCCAGAAATGTACCAGAACTAAATCCACAACTGGTTTGAAAACATATTAACCCTTTCCCACAAGGCAAAAAAGCCATCTTTCATATCTTAAAATCGATTATAAAATCGTCTGGAACATGTCATGATTAAAACAGTAATTCACTTCTGTAAACACTTGACACCCTATACTACTAATACATTTTTTAATTGGCTACCAATTTCCCGTAGCTCTGAAGTACAGGATTGTTCCTTGAGAAGGCTCTACAGCTCAATATTCAATACACCTTACCATTGGCCACATCTACCTTCTTTTATATGCTGAGAGCCTAATCTTTTTCATGATTTAGCATTCTGAGACACACCTCCACCACACGGATATGCAGTAACTTTCCTAGCACACTATTGCTACCAAACCTACCTCCCAGACCATCCCCAACAAATGTTTTAGAACATACAGAGCAAGTCTGTCATGAAGTACTTTGGGTACCTGAAGTGCCACCCACAACCCTGAACCCTTAGTCTTTTATTTAGTCCCCAACATCACAAGATAAACTCACCAAGTTTACTGCACATACATATAGCATTCTCTTTAAAGGTTAGCATTCTATATTAGCATCAGCCTAACGGATAAAGACACCTTTATTCTCAAAAACACATGCCACTGTTCCGATCCTTTAAAGAAGTCATCTATGCCTTTGAATACCTAACAAAGTACTTAGCAAATATTGCTACGCTATCAACCATCTCTCTGCTCTTTGACATCTTAACATTGAGAGGAGACTAGCTAGGACTGACAACTTCTAGACTTACCAGTCAAGCAGCTCTACTAGATGGATGTTAACAGCACCCACTTTTTGTAGATCTGCAGTGGGCAGAAGATTGACACTAATCTTACCTTCTGACTTCTTGAGTATGCAGTCAGTAGTTTGTGTCCTGGAGTCACTCAAGCACAACCCGAAGCTTTGTGTGCCCAGTACATGCTGCACCAGTCAGCACAAGGCCACACTGCCTCCATAGCTCTTGAGAAGTACAAGCAGTCAAGGAACACCATGGTGTGATCCACAGCTGACATCCAACAGCCATGACTTTAACATCCTCATCTTTATTCAAAAGCATGTACAAAGCATGGCACATGAAAAAACGCACCATTCTCAGTAACATTTCTTAACAGAAACAATATTGAAAGCAATGAAGAGAAAGCTGTTTTCTAGTTTATTTCTGCAGATTTTGATATTCAATAGACTGATTTACTATTCCCTGCTCAAAAGGAGCAGCCTTTAGCAAAGTAGCTGGTTGGTGCTTAATAAGCAAACCATAGGAGATGCTCAGTGAACCAATGCACTCCTGGAGTTCAGTCAGATCCTTAGCATCCACTTCAGTAGCATGATGGATACTTAGTTTTGACATTTCCAATGCTTTATATGCTGCTCCTGGTAGTGTTTATACTTCATACTACTTTGACAGAAAATGGATTTCACATGGAATTTGTCATTGATGAACAGGTAAACCCCATGAGCTATAGGGTTTATATATTTTGGACAATTTCAAAATGATCCAGTAATAGGTCTATGAATTTTTAATTATGCTATTGTCATTTTTCTGCTATTATAAAGAATTCCTGACAATAAGGCTTGAAAGTCATGCTTCAAGGCCGATTTCACCTCATGTACACCATGAGTTGTCGCTGGGACAGTTATGTTCTGTTAACTGGGCAGTTTTTTTTATCTCTTCCACAACCAATCCTTCCTCCAGGAAGACATAATCTGTTAATGGGCCTTTGGGTCTCACTGCATGACTGATAAAATTACATCATCCCATTGTGAGATGCTCCACCCAGAGGGAGGAGCCAAGCATTCCTACCTGGATATAATCTGAGATTTGGAACACCGCAGTCGGCCGCCTCCCACTGGATTCCCAGAGGAGCAGCTTTCTTCCCCACTGGATTCCCAGAGGAAGACCATGCCCATCTACACCACCACTGGACCTTCAGAGGAAAACTGTAGCCTTCTACAGGATCACTGCTCCAACAGAACCACACTTGCTACTCCAGGAGCACTGCAGCCACCATTTAATCAGACTGCTACCAACACCCTGACCAACAAGGTCGTCAGGTTTTATTCTGACTCGTTCAGTGTTGGTCTGTATTACTGCATTTACATTTTTAATTTTTCCTAATAAAGAACTCTGATTCCTACTCCCGTAACTTTGCCTGAAAACCCCTTAACTTCCATTTCAAGGGAGGCTCCTCCCTTCCTTAGCAGACACCTGTCTTTTCAAACCAAGGCAAAAGCCCAAGTTCCAATGTATGTATCTCTCTTCTCCCACTACCAACCTCCTTCCCCCAGAGAGCAAGCGGTACTGTTGCCAGTATATTCCTCAAAAGGCAGTTCCACTGTTGTGGTTGTAGTCTTCTCCTGCTGAAAGGGCAGTCCATAAAACCTCAACTCCTCACTCCCTTACTAGATACAGTGATGCAAGCTGTAGACAGTGCCTTTTTCTTTGCTTTCACCCTGTCTTTACAGGGCATGCCTGTGAGCTCCACTCCCAAGTTATCACAGATCTCTAGTATCTGCAAGACTGTGTACCCATTTGGTATTTTAAAAAGGGTAAAAAAATCAAGGGGTTTTCCATGAACTCCTTTCCCTAATATTACTGCTACACTTCCTACAGAAGACAGCTCAGTATCTTGGAAAGACGGTCTTTTAAATATGCAGAGACAGTATCTACTGAACAAAATGGCAGCGGTTTTAGCAGGATTTTAAAAGCATGGCATCTCATTCCAAGCCACAATATCTCTTCAGGTGTTACACTTCCTTCTGGTTACATGATCCACATTTGTCAGGCAGTTCTAACAAAGTGCTCCAATTCATCACTGGAAAAGGAGAACAAGATTTAAGTAAAATGGTTCATCCAAGGTAGAAATTTCAATTTGCAAGTAAGCACACAACAGTTTGTATTAAGATGTTGTTAATTCTGAAGAAACAAAAACAAACCAACAAAAAACCTAAACCCACAAAGACTAATACTTCTCAGAAAGTTTAAATAAAGTATTTTGGTCTCGTCTCAGATTCCGGATCCGTATAAAGTTTTTCAACAGGAATTCAGGTTCGGGATAGGATCATCACAGATGAGACAAAATCAGTACATAAACAAAAAATTTAGTAGGAAATATTCTATAAGGTTTCTGATTGTTTAGCTTTTGTATTACAATCTCTAACATTTTGTTGTATTTCGCTAATAATGTACATTTGTTTAAAACTTTTCACGTAGGTTTGAAAGCTAACCAAGGGTCAGCACAGCTATCAGCTCCCACTGTGCTTGGGGAACAAGTGTTTTGTAAATGCCAACTATGACTTACTATATCAATTGATCAATTATGCATCACAATGCAAAAAGATCTGAACTGTAAACACAGTTACTTTAGACTTAGAACCGGAAAGATTCTCTTTTTAGAAGATTTTCAGTTACATACCTGAATAAGCCAAAAGGACTTGTTCCTACTTGTTTTCTATAAAACAGGGTTTTCCTGTAAAAAAGACATTTGATAGTTCAGAGAAGTTTTCTTTCATCACTCAAAATACAACTTGCCATCTATTTAGCCTCTTGTACAGCCAAAACTGCATTATTAAACATGTGCTGCATTAGTATCAGCACACTGCAAGTTCTCTGAACCTTCAATCAGAAGTGTAGTCATGTCACAGTAAGATTTGTTTTGCTCCTCTTGCCCAGCTATTGCTCAACCTCGGTATGAACTGTGACAGGAAGGGGGAATTACACTTGATTATCAGGATATCTGATACTGGTAATTTGCCTATCAGGATCAAAAATAATATTTACTGGAATTCCTATCTTCTATTCAGATGCAGCATTCAAGCATCTCTGCAGACATAAAATGCCCTGGTTAGTTAACATCACTAACAAGGTTTGCTACTTCCAACTTTTCTCTAGGTCAGCCATCGAAGTCATTCCCCTTTTTACTTGCTAAAGTACTTGCTTTCTAACTGTCTAAACAATACAGCATCTTATAAGCAGCACTGCTGCACAAGAAGTTTCACTCATACATTTGAACTTCACATACTATAACAAAACCTGTTGTTCAGAAGTACTGGTGTGCAGTAAAGTGAATTTCACTGAAAAATGTTAAGTTCAGATAGTTAGGTGGAAATTAAGCTCTTGGAGAAACCACTGCTATTATTCTTAAAGCACAGTAAGCATTTGTGAGCATTCTTTTTGCCTGCTTCAAGTACATTATACCAGTCCTTGTGAAGTAATTTATCTCTGGAGCTGAAACAGCTACATTTAGAATTCACTACAATTTACCATCAAATTCCACCTTTGTCATTAACATGACTTCTCCTAAGTGCTCACAATCTGAGTGAGCCCAAAATTAACGGTCCCAAGAGGACTGAAGTGCAGACATCACCACTAGCTTTCAAACACCATTAACACTTCCTGACCACACCTTACTAGTGCTTGTTATTTACCCACTATAAGGCAGAATACTTGAAGTCTAACATTTCCTCCTCTCTGCTCTTTAAAGAGGCAAACTTCTGCAACAATGCTTACTTGTGTCAACACAGACCTGAAGTGGGTTTAAATACTGCACCAACATTCTTATTCACAGCCTGGTGCATGCTGGCACCTCACTTGTACACAGCAACAGCATTAAACCAACACCAACTCGATGATTTATGATTGAAAAATGGTTAAGTGGTTTGATCTCAGCAGCCAAACCCTTACGAAGTTGTTCATCAATGTACCAGGTTTGGCAGTTTTAGCATGATTCACCATTATCCACAAGTATCAGGGACAGGAACTCTAATACCACTCATACATTCCACAAGACAATCTTCCACTCTTTCACTGCAAATGTACTGAAAAGGGAATAAACTATCATAACAAACAATGTCTGCTGTTTAATCAATAAATCTTACCTCTGTTTTATTTCCTGTTACGAGGAAAGCTTTCTTCAGGACGTGCCACATTGTCAATGCTAGAAACTGTTCACGCCAGTCTAGAAATTTGAGTAAAACCCCAAATTACAACAAGTTCATGTATAATATAAGCCAGTAAGAACAACCAATTTCTACTTTTGTAACAACTGGTTAAAAGCATTTGAGTAAATTTAAATGAATACAGATCCTGGAGTTTTTTCTTTCTTTTGAAGTAGTGAGGATAACAACTATACATTTAAAAAGTGAATAGACATTTTTATCAAAAAAGGGGAGCATTTGCTTATTTACATTAATAAGCATCCATTCTTTGACTAAACACTATTTCATACTTATTTCCCAATAAAGTTCAAATTCACAATTAAAAGCTACACTGAGGTAAACTTTAAATTTAGTATGAACACTTCAGGACAGACATTTACCAGCTCCTCCAACATAAATATCTATTCCCAAAGCCCCAGCCCACACAGTTCTAGACTGTGTCAAAGACGCCCAAAATTACTGACTGATACCTCAATTTTAAAGCTAATGACATAATTACTAATTTAATCCTATGCATCTTTTTCTAATCCATTTGTTGTTAATTTATCCCCTGTGATCATTTAGAACATACACAGCTTTCAGGAAAATCCACTTGTGTGTACCAAATATTCTTCTACTTGTGATGGTCCTTCCATGACGCGCTAAAATTAAAAATAAGCAAAATTATATTTTAAAGTAGAAAACATCTCTTGCTGTGGTCCAGCATCATCTCTCACATTACTATGTCAGAAACATGATCACCAAGCACTAAAAACTGACATTTTCATGAAACACAATTTAATACTCTTCTAGAACAGGTGAAATACCTGACAAGGTAAAATTCTGTAAGCAAAAGAAGTTCAACTAAGAACTGACCTACAGACTGACTTTCACTTAAAGAGCACCACACCCAGAAATTATCCAATTACTTATTACTTTGATGGCAGTTATGAAAATGCAATGTAGTTTTTTCTTTTTGTCTCGCTTAGTAGCCATACAAAACTGACAACTCTCTGGCACTTCCCATACTTTCACAGACATAAAATACAGAAACTAAGTTTCGAAACACAAGTATTTATTGACTTGGTCAAAAACAAAAATAAATTTCTAGAGCAACATTAAAAATTCCAGAGCTGTTACCTTAATGTACAATGTACTTGGCACCAATGAAAATCTCCTCTCCATCACACCTAAAAACAAACATGGACAGCCTTACAACTTGAAATCAGCAGACTCGTATTACCAGGCCAGTAAGTCACACACATTATGAGGCAACAATCATGAACACAATCTCTAGAAGCAGCATGTTAAGTACTAAATCACAAGCTTGCAGGAGAAAAGCAGCAAGAAATGCAGTTTTAAGCAACAAAGGAGTTTAAAGTTACACCCACGTGAAATCGTATATGAAAAGCATTGTAGAAATAACTGCACATACCCACTGTTAAACCTCAGTCCAAAGACCTTTTAAGGAAAGGTCTGAATCACTTTGAAGAACCGATTTAAGTTGGTTTACAGAATTGTTTTAACCATGTAGAAATTATCAAAATCCACCAACTCAGGCAGCTTAAGAAATTTGTGACAATACATTATCACTTGAATGTGCTTATTAAAAATATCTCTCTGGACTATAGAGACCGAGTAAATGCATTGGGCCATGAAGGATAACCTATCACACATTTTGTTCCCTATTACAAAACTATTAAAGCTATAGAAAGCCTGAAGTTAAGTTTCCACTTCTTGCATGCAATAAACTTTATGCTTACTGAGTGTAATAAACTCAATAGTCAAGGGTTATTAATGGTTTAAGTTCCAAAAATTTACTGTTCAGTAATCTAAGGTGTGACTCAGACTGCCAGACAAGCTAATTAAACACACAATGAATGTACCTGACAACTTCCAATGTAAATCCACCCACATCCTAATCTTTGCTTGCAGGTTAAGAGCCTGGAATTGTAGATATATTTAGTGGTATTTCCCGTTCTTTTTGAAGTACTATGAGTTCAATGACATTAGCATTTCAGAGAGGGGACAAAAAGGCATCTTAAGCGCACAATAGGCTTCTGTCAGCACTTTGGGGTGGTAGTGGTTTACTCTTATAACAAATCTCTTTATTAAGCAATGCCATTGGCTTAAAAATATAAAGAAAATATAATTAGCTAGAACACAATCTCATGATTTACATCAGGTATCACTTAAATGTTGTGGGTCTTTGTCATGGATATATTTTCTGAAAAATACTTTTTCTAGGATCTTTCTCCTGAGAAGCCTCAGAAGAAAAAAAAAACGAATAATTATCTCCTGCTGTGGAATGCGACAGGTGTATTTTTGATTGGTTTTATGTAGTTTTTTAATTAATGGTCAATCACAGTCTAGTTCTCTTGGACTCTCTGGTCAGTCACAGGATTTTATTATCATCCTTTTCCTTTCTTTGTTAGTCTTCTGATGAAATCCTTTCTTCTATTCTTCTAGTACAGTTTTAGTATATAGTTTTCTTTTAATATAATATATATTATAGAATAAAAATCAGCTTTCTGAAACATGGAGTCAAGATTCTCATCTCTTCTCTTGTCCTGGGTCCCCTGCGAACATCACCACAAGTCTTTTTTCCTTGAGACGCTATGTGAGTTTCCACATACTTTTATAAGTCTTCTGCTGTGGAGCAATGCCACGATGCCAGTGGCTGAACCCTCCAAAAAAGATGTACGGGTAACATAAGCATGTGCACCAACCCTCTGCCACATGAACAAGGTGCTTCTGCCTTATCCTGCATTTTACGAACCCTGAAGGCTGTCGCAGTGCTAGGGGCAGCCCAGCTGAGGGCACGGCCGGGCGGCACCGCCACACCGACCCCGACCGCCACGGGTGGGGATCAAAATGGCGCGGGCCCGGCGGCGCCACGCGGGTCACCGCCGCCTACCGCTCCCAGCCTGCCCCGCGCCTCGGGACGCGGCTTCCGGCAGGGAGCCTCCCGCGGGGCATGCTGAGATATGTAGTCCTCTCTAAGCCCCCTCGCAACTCCGCGGCTCTCAGCAGGGGACCGTGCACGGGCGGCTGCGGCCACCCCATAGCTGGATTATGGTCGCCTTTCGCATAGCTCTATTCGATCCTCTAAGGGTGAGAGCTTCTCACTCACTTCACTTGAGGCTGTCGACTCCAGCCTCAAGCACTACGCGACCGGCACTGCGAGCGATCCTCCCGAACGTCCAAGCAAAAGGAAGAAGCCATTCCCCCCCACCCCCGGCAGCAGCAGACACCGCATCCCGCGCTGCCTTACCGTACGCCGCCATTGCCGGCGCTCCGCGGGGAAAGAGGGGATGTGCTCTGCGCTAGCCAGCTTTATATGTACGCTGCAGGGTGGGAACGAGGCTGGCCACGCCCCCTGCCGCGCGAGCCGAGGGGCGGAGATGCCTCGCGGAGCTGGCGCGAGAGCGCGCTCGGCTCGCGGGGCGCGCGGAGGGGCGGGCACTGACGTGTGTCCGCGCGGGCCGGACGCTGAGGGGCCGGCGCGCGCTTCCGCTTCGCTGGGCACGGCAGGGCCGCCATGGGAGGGCCGAGCGGCAGGGTGCCGCTCTCGGGCACGGTGCTGCTTGCTCGGTTTGCCTTTCGAGCTCATGTGTAAAACGCTGAGCGGCTTTATGCGAGTTTCTAAAGGGAGGGCAGGAACCGACCTGCTGCAGCTCCATCTCCCACACTTAAAGAACGTGTTTCCCGAGGAATCACAGCGTCAATAAGGTTGGAAAAGATCTGAGATCATCGAATCCAACCTGTGTCCAATACCATCACGTCAACCAGACCATGGCACTGAGTGCCGCATCCAGTCTCTCCTTAAACACCTCCAAGGATGGTGATTCCACCACCTCCCTGGGCAGCCCATTCCAATGTCTGATCCTTCTGTGAAGAGATTCCTCCTAATGTCCAGCTTAAACCTCCCCTGGCAGAGCTTATGACTGACTGTGTCCTCTTATCCTGCTGCTGATACCCTGGGAGAAGAGACCAACCCCCACTTTGCTACACTTTTCTTTCGGGGAGTTGTAGAGAGTGAGAAGGTCACTCACCTCCGAGTCTCCTTTTCTCCTGGCTCAACACCCCCAACTCTCAATCACTCCCCACAGGATTTTGTGCTCCAGACCAGCTTTGTTGCCCTTCTCTGGATGTTTGTCCTTCTTGTAGTGAGGGGCCCAGCACTGGGCACAGCGCTCAAGGTGCGGCCTCACCATTGCAGAGTACAGGGGACAATCCCTGCCTGGCCCTTCTGGCCACACCATTGCTGATCCAGGCCAGGTGCCATTGGCTTTCCTGCCCACCTGGACACAGCTGGCTCATGTTCAGCTGCCAGCACCCCCAGGTCCTTTTCCACCAGGCAGCTTCCGAGCTGCCCCCAGAGTGAATACTTGTTTCTTGTATCTATTTTCTTTTCCTGTTCCCTGGAGCACCCAACTGGTTAACCTTGTGAAGCTATGGCTCAACTTTCTTTGGACCTTAATTAGATGTTTCTGAAACATTAACCACAGACACACCCATTTCTACTTTTTGGAAGTAGCTTGTGATACTATATCCCTGTATAACATTACAAGTTGTAAGAGCTGAAAAATCTCCTCCTACCCACAGCTGGCAAAAAAATTGAGCTTTCTGCAGTTTTTCACTCTACACATATAGTCTAACGATATTGTTCCACAGTGAACCTAATAGTGGACTTTAGAAAGAACTTCTGTACTGTGAAAGTGGTGGGAAACTGGAAGAGATTACCTAGAGAAGCTGTGGATGCCCCATCCCTGGAAGTGTTCAAGGCTGGGTTGGATGGGGCTGCAAGCAACCCGTCTAGTGGAAGGCTTGGCAGGGGGATTTCTTCATTATTTCTGGATTATCTTTAATACTCCTTCCAGCCCAAACCATTTTATGATTCGCCCTATTCCACCACAGTTTAGCCACTGGAAATTGTATAGCTGCACCTTGTAAAGTGACTTAGTCTCCATCTGAATCTGCCTCCTGTACTGCTGTGGAAAAGTTATTGAAAGAAAGTATTAGTGAAAGTTGTCTGGGCTACAGTGGGGATAATAGGAACACTACGGCCTAGATGATGTTTAAACTAATGGGAAACCACATCCTAAATTCTCATCTATGGAGGGTTTCACTAGCTGTTTATAAATAGGTTTTTTTTGTCTGCCTGTTTATTGGAAGGTTTAGTATATTGATCAACTTAATTGAGGAAATAAGGGAAAAACAAGGAAGGATGAAGAAAAGCTGAAAAAAAAGTTTGGTGTTTTGACAAGTTATTAACAATATGACAAAAACTAGTGTTCCACATATGGACTCTTTTTAGGAGGGTTTAACTGTTGGAAACAGATAAGTGAAATCTAGAATAGTGTAAGGTGCGAAAATACTTGTCAATTTTATTCCTAAAATCATTGAGACTTATACTACCAGGCAAACAAAACAGCTGACAAACTTTAAGCAAGTTTTCTTCTGCACTCCATGGCACCAGATGACACTCTTCTCTCTGCTTTTCTTCTTATACATCCTATTTTACCTGTCTGAAATCTTGAGTGTGAGCTGCAGTTGGCCCCTTTTCTGCTGTACAGGCATGAGGAGAGAGGTCTGCAATGCTGCCTCTTTCTCTGAGTGCCTCCCACCACAGCTGTTTCTGCAGGAGTGAGAGTGAGAAGCTGTAGACATTGGGGAAGAGCTGCTAATGCTTCAGGGCGTGCTCAGCAGCCCAACTTGGGCACAGACAAGCAACCAATTTATGCTGTTGTCTTTCCATCTGATCTATGCAAAAGGCCTCAAAACTGGTGTTTGCCACGTGGCACAGAAACTGTTGAGCCACTCTTCCATAGTGACATCAGGGTTAAAGACAAGCGAAGTAATCACAGCCATTAATCTCTATTCAATTAGCCCTAAAGAAAGAAGGCAGCTCCTTACCATTCCTTTACTAAATGCTAAAGAATTCCATATTTCTACCAGTGCCTGTCAAGGGCTTTTACTGCATGTTAGTCTCAAAGACTAACCAAGACTGGAATTTCTTACTGGGAAAAAAACACAATTAAGCCCAGACTATGTTACAATAAGTATAAATGAGTACAATTTTAGTTTGCATTTGATAATAAGAAGCCTATAAATGGTGAGTGGAGTGAGGGCTGTCCAGGGCTGCAGGGTGCTCTGTTGTGTGAGCTTTGCAGGGGAATCATGGGTGAGCACCCAGTGTGGGGAGCCTCACACTGTGCAGGGCTACTTCACCCTGGCTTTGGAACTTGGCAGAGGAAACTCCTCATCTCTCTGTTAGATTGGAGCGTACAGGTTTACTAGCAGAGCCTGACTGCACTGCTTTGCAAACCTTTTATCCCCAAAGAAGTGTGTCTCATATTTCTCAGCATCACCCAAGGCCGCTAGCACTGGGCAAGCTTGTGGGTCAAGTGAAGCACGGCTTTACTGTAGGTAGGCAACAATTACAAGTCTGAATAAAGGTAACCAAACCAAAGTAAAAATGTACACCACAAACATAGATTATTTTTCAAAGTAGGGTTCCTTCTTTTGCATTTCTTCCCCCTCCTTCAGGCTTCCACATCTTTAAGTTGTATCCCAGCTGTCTGGATGAGGGTGCAAGCTGTAGAGCAAGAACTGGTCCTCTATTGCCACTCTCCAGAGAGATCCTAAGGCTGGTCTGAACCATAAGCCTGCTTGCCATAAAGAGTTAGTTTATAGATGAGTTGCTTCTGAATTTAGCTCACCACAAGGCTTCACATTCATGCACAGTGTCAGCACTGACAGAAGGAAGTGCTGGTTGTGAGATAATGGGGATGTACTGGATTGACTCTTGTGTTGTCCCACACAAATGTATGTCAGCCTGGAAGTCTCGTGGTGTGACTACCTCCATTGCTTTTCAGGTCTAGGCAACTCTCTCAAAGTTCTCTTTTATTGTCTTAAATTATTTCTTTCTTCTTTTTTCTCTTTATTTCTATCTCTCTCTCCCCCCCCCCACTTCCTTTCTGTTCCTCTTTTAGATCTGGCTTCCTGGATTTTCTCCAATAACATTGTAGCTTTGATGACTCATGTCTCTTGGTTTAGTTTGGGGTTTATACCAGTGCATCCTTTGGGATGCTGGGTTCCCTTCCCTCTCACCTTCCCAGCAGGAAGTCTATTGTATGTAGCTTTAATTTCTTCCTTTCAGAACAGATAGTACTCATTGCAAATTCCTGAGCTTACTTTGCCATATTTCACATTATGCATCATAAAATGCTTGAGTTGGGAAACAATTTAACTTATGGATGTGAGCATGTTTTTAGTGTTTTGCATATACCAGATTTTTTATTTAAACTTTTCAGGTCTCTCTCTGATTTTTTTAGTCACTTGAGTGTCACAGAAAGACAAGCATATTTTTTTCTTTTTAATAATAAATGAGATCATAAAAACATTAGAACAGCTGTACAGGGTCAGATCAAAGGTCTACCAAACCCTCCCCCACCCACTAGTACCCTGCTGCCAAATGTAGCCCAAAGTAAATGCCTAGGGAGGGGAGTAGGGATAGAACAAGCATGTCCTTCCCCAAGTATTTGCCCAGCCTCTGGGAATGTAAAGCTTAAAAACCTTCTAGAGGGTTATTAATTTTGTATGCATGAGAATATAACAATCCTCCATTAATTTCCTACCCATCAATTTGTCCAGTCTTTCACAGAGCCTTTATAAAATTTTAGCATCCCCAATTACAATGTCAAGGAATACCAGAGCTTAATTTGTGTTACAAGAAAATGCATCTCCTTTAATTCACTTTGTATCTGTTTTCTGTTTGCTCTTTGCACAGTTTTAGAAGAAGCAGTGGGTACTCCTTCCCTCCACAGTCATTCCCTCCTTGAGCACCCATCCCCCAATCTCTTCTTCATTTATTTAATCATTCCTCATAGGGGAATCAGTTCCTACCTTTGACTGTACTCTCGCTGATCTGCTTTCAACTTCTTTTGCTTTCTTTTTGAGATGGGACTCCCAGACTATAGTTCAGGAAGCAGGAATGACATGGGCTTATGCAGAGCCACCATGATGTTCTCTGCTTTCTTTTTTTTTTTGTTACTTAGCACTTCCTAAACTCCGGTGTCCTTTTTTGGCTGGTTCTATGCATGGAGCTGACATTTCCACAGAGCTGTCTGTCATAACCGTGGGATCTCACATCAGAGCAGTAAAGGCTGGAGCCCATCGTTTTGCATTTGCTGTTGTGTTTGCTTTCCTTGGTAAGTGGTGCTTTATATTGATCTGGGTCGAATTTCACCTCTTGCTGTTGTACTCACTCAGCCTTTTTAAGCTCTTGCAGCTACTTTCACATCAGCAATAAATAAATGATTACTAGATTTTTTTACCCCTCTGCATACCACCTATTTCAGATAATTCAGTAAGTTCACCAGTGTAGGTCATGCAGATTCCTGTGGTGGTTTTCTTCCACCATGAAAATTAACCATTTGCTTCTACTTTCTGTTTCCCATCTTTTACCTTTTATCTCACATCTGCTTAGTTTTCTTAAATTCATTTGCTTGGAGGCTTTAGGGAACCTATGCCCTAGATCAATTTATCACAATCTTCATGAAAAGTGTGTTCTGACCATTGCCCTACAGATCATAATTATCTAGATACACACTAATTCTAATTTTTATAATGAGCTTTTTGCTTATTTCTCTGGAATAGATGTAAAGCTTAGTGGGATTTAGTTTTCTGGATTTCTGTAGAACCTGTTCAAAACATTATAATTCTGTTTGCTACTTTCCCTTCTTTAGCACCAGAGCAATTTCAAGAAGGAGCTCACACACCACAATTAGAAGTTTGAGTTTCACTAACTTCCTCTAAAGCATCATTTGGTCGTGCTGAAACTGCAGCATCTTCAAGAAGTTGGAAGCAATTTCCCTCATGAAAGCCTCAAAAGTGGTGTGGTGCAGGGAATTTCCCCAGATTTTTCACACAGAAAATTAATGCAATTACATGGCCTAATATTCTCTGAACAGGCTTCCTCATGAGGATCAGATTCATGAATTTGAAAAGTATATATGTTAGTTTTGATGACTAAACAGTGTTACTCTGATGTGTAATGTAAACTCCCTATTGCCCTTTTACAAGCCTTGAATGGTGATTTTGTGCCTCCAAGACAGTGTTTTCTGTTTGTCTTCATACCAGTTGCGAGGATCTAATGTGTACTGAGTGTTCTGTTACTTTTGTTTTTAACAATATCTTCATTTTTAGGTATCTCCCCTTTCTGAAGGTGAGCACAACTGTGGCAGATATTTGGTGTTTCTGCTGCAAAGTTAACCTAAAAGTACAATGATTGCTTATACTGACATACTTGGTTTAGTGCCATAATCTAATCAGTTTGGTTTAGTGCCATAATCTAATATGGCTAAAATTACCAGTAAAGCATAACTAAGCTTTATGCAAGAAATCCCTTAAACCTTCTTCGCTTGGCTACCTAAAAGAAGTGACAAAGTTGGTGTATTAAGGCAGGAAAACTAGTTAATATTAATAATTTCAAATTAAATCAGATAGTTCTTCCTTTATTTACAAAGACAATTCTGTGTGCTGTCTCTAGGAGTACATAATTGTAACTATTTTATTGTGCAAGAGAAGCATTCATTATCTTGAGCTACTCCAGCAGCATGCCCAAAAATACCTAAGGGAAATTTCAGTGTGAGTCTTTGTTAGTGGTTGGGAGAAGCATTTTCTCTGTGTTTACATCTCTTCTATATTGTTCCACATAAACAGCATATTACTGGAAGATAATATGTTTTGTTTAATTGCTGTATAATTGCTACTTATCTTACTGACTTTTCTCATCCTTAAGTGATGAGATGAACAGATTCGGGTGAGATGAAAGCATTGAAGTGACAAGATGGGAGAAGAGCAAACTGCTATTTAATGTTCTTCTCACAGCTGTATGACCCAGCCATTTACTGCTATCACTTGCAATCACTTCATTAATTAACAAGGCATAGGGAAAATAAGGGTTTTCTGTCATATTTATACAGCCTTGGCAAATTAAATGTGAAATCCATTTTTAAATAGGAAATATATCTTCATGTTCCTTAACAAGAGGCTGCTTCTGACTCTTAGAGAATACAAGGCTGCTGATCTATTTGATTATTTTTACCAGAACTATTCTTAATATTGCCATATTTCAGAGCCTTTCTTACAAATTGTATCTTATTTCTTACAATCCTAAAATCACACTGTACAGAATCAGGAAAAACAACACATATTTGCTTTGTTATTTTTAAAATGAAATACCATGTGAGCTATTATACCAAAGTAGAAGTTGTAAAACTACATTCCATTATTTGGAATTAAATCTGGATATGATAAGTACAGAATTCTGGGTAAGAAAGAGGCACTCTATTTGAAGTGGATATTTCTCAGACACTTCTTCCACTGCTTGGAATGTTTCATTTGATAAAGTAAGAAAATCAAATAGGCATACATATTATTTTACTAATTGTATTCATGTTAAAACAGATACAATTAAAAAATAATTAAAATGTAGGAAAATGTAACTACCTTAGCTACAGATGTAGGAAAATGTAACTACCTTAGCTACAGATGTAATTATGCATCAAGTTTTCACTTACGATGGTGCATAAGTCTTTCCTTCTATGAAATTTGCACAATATTGCAGGTATTTTCAAATCTTTTATGGTAGAATTTTGTTTCCATGTTGTCTTGTTCTTAAAAGTTAGCAGGTTTTGTGAGTGTGTCTTGCTCTCAGCAGTTCAGTTTTCTCATCTAGGGAGAGATGAAACAGCACTTTCTATAGTGTTTTAACTTTACAGTTAAGTAGAACTTAGCATCTCCTGTGGAAAGGGATCACCTTGTTCTTCCCTCCTCTCTGTCACTACTGCAGGATGCTACAAGAAACTACCTGGTGCAATAAAAAACATTTTTTAATTTTTCTTCTGCTTTAGTTTTCTAGCAAATCAGCCACCTGAGCTGACTTAAACTGTGGCCATCTAACCACTAGATTTAACAGAAAGGAAATGATGGGAACAAAAACTCTGGGCTGGGGAATTGTTGAGCAGGGTGATGTCCCTGACAGCTAATACTCAGGCTGCTGTAGATATGATGTGAAACCTCATTCTTGATCGCTACAAAATGCAGTGTACCCCCTATTTAATTATGCCTAAATGCAAGGATTCAACCATTAAAATAAACAATATTTGATGTTTAAGAAGTCTGTTGTTCTACTGTTCACTGATATTTACTCTCCTACTGAAGAATTTTTCTCTGTCTAAATAAAATTAAATTAAGGAAACAATTTATATTCAGAGCAGTAAAACTTCTCACTGGTCCTACTAATGAGCAACACAATTGTGAAGGCTGTGCCCTAGGATATATAAGATTAATGTGTTCAGTGTTTGAAGGTGGAAGTCTGTATTTGTAAAGAACAGAAAGAGGCAGGCAGCACAGTTAATCCTATAACCATGATAATATTCATTAAAACCCAAATAAGCCCTTTGAACTGTATAAGTAATTTGTTAACTTTAAGAGAAAGTAAACTAATATTGATAACTTCTTAGGAGGGAAGTCATAGCATTGCAAATTTTTACCAGGTAGACAAGCACACATTCCCTGTCCTGATATTCTTCACTTGTCCTGATATTCTTGACTGGAGCAGGTAACAGGCCTCCTGATACTGGAGAGACTGCATCCTTTTGTCGTGGAAGTGTTCATACCGGGTGGCTTCTGCTGAAGGCCCTCCTATGATCTAACCTGCTTTGCCTGGTTGTGCTCTCTTGGATATTCACCAAAACTCAAAAGAGCTCATCCAGGCTCTCAGGGCAACAGAGGGAAAGACCTGAGCATTTCAGAACTTGCGGACTCCCTCTGTGTGCTCAACAAGAGAGAGAGGGTAAGACAAGACCATCCTGTGTTTGGTCCCCAGTTTTACATACGCTGTGTAGGGAAAGGATGGGACAAGGCTGCCACTCCTTGTCAGCACCGGGAACATGCAGCTCATAGGCAGACGAGATTTCTTCATGCACTTCATGTGACATGAAGCAATTGCTCTGCCAGAGGTAATGAGCACACACTGTTTCTAAACACCTTAGGGCCTTTGCAGATCAGAGAAATTGTGGTCTGAAGCTTGAGTTGACATGAATCCTCTGGTGCTCCTTAATCTCCAGTTGCTGTCAGACTCTCAGGGTGTACTCCCATCAGCATCCTTTGCGATCCCTAAGCTAGGCCCTCTTGGGAGCCAGGAATGTTCTCTATTCCTTCTCAAAAAAGCAGTGCTAGGGGAATTTTCAGAGGCACCAGTGATCAGATCTGAGTGCATACCTCCTGGGAGTAGCAGCTGACTCAGCCTCCTCCAGAGGAACTCCTAGGTGGAAGCTTGTGATGGTGTTGTGCAAGATACAAAAAGGTCTGGCCACTGCCTGTTCTCAGATGAGGCAAGCAGCCCACTGCCCACGGGCAGCCTGGTGGTATGTAGGGGAACTTAGGATGCCAGATGGGGCTGAAAAAGCTGCATGCCCTGGTAGCTGCATGCACAGTGAAAACCATTAATATTTGCTGTAATGCAGCTGACTATTCCCACAGGAGCTGTCACAGTTGCCAGAATTACCATATGACCCTGGGTAGTGCCAGTTGCCCTGTTAATTGCTGTCTTTCATTTCTCTTGAAGATTCTGCAGTTTATTGGCATGTTTAAGCAGTTTCTATGGACTGCAGTGGGAGTTTGTGACAAAGCCTGATTGTAGGGTTCGTCTATTACATGCGAGTAAGGGATAAACTAAGATAGCTTTAGCATAATTAATACCTATTCTACTAGGAGTGTCATAGCGTTTGAAAACCTCACCCAGCCTACCAGACTGGCTGTAGGCAGAAGCAGACTAAGAGGTTATCCATGTCCTCTCCTTTTGGGAATCACATGGGTCCAGCTCCATGTGTCCCTCTTCTGCTGTCGCCCTACTTTGCGTTACTACAGACCTCGCTAGGATCTGCAGTAACTTGATCTTGCTTTGTACCTACATTTCTGCAACAAAGGCAGGACTTGCCTTGCAGGCACTGGGAGGGAACATCAGGTAGGGAGCGAGGCAGTGGCTCTTGCCCATGTTTCTCCACACACTGCATGGGATAGGGTCATGGCCTGTGCAAAGCTAGGGATTGCTAAAGGTTGCAGCAGAAGAGCTGGTGGAGGAGAAATGTGCTGCACGATACTGCATGACAAAACAGAAGGCTGAAACCTTGTTTGAACAAGTAAACAATTGGTTTTGCAATGCTGATCAGACATGTACACCTGACCTGCAGCCGGTCTGGAGATGCTGGACGCAGGAGTGGGTGAATTTCCCCCACTCAGTGATTTTGAATGGGATGACCATTACGACCGTTCCTCTGTAAACACAAGAGGGCACTCCCGCCTCACTCCTCAATGGTTTGTAGCACACAGAAGTTTTTAGTGTAACGACAGATTTGCAGTTAATCGATTGTACTTGCTTTGATAACACAACGCTATGCATTTATAAGCATTTATAGTTCGTGCACTTACAGGCCATAGTTAAGAAATGTGGTCTTAGTTTGATGCTTTCTCTAAATGTATGTATGGAGAAAAGATTGAATTTAATCCTGATCTCAATGCAGTAAAAACAAAACTGGTATGTCCTTTTAACCAGTGTCACACTGAAACTGGGGGACTATAGACTATTTGTTAGGGTTTTAGGTACATTATCTCATGGAAACAGAGTTTACTTGTTTTGTCTACAGTAAAATAATCTCCAAGAGCAACTGCAGAGCAGGGTAATGAGAGTTAAAGTTGTTACTCTTGCCAGCACTCATGTCTTGAAGTAGAATGCTGGCGATCCATTCATATAAACTTTTCTTGTCCATCATTTTTGTCTGCCTAATATGCTATGCTATCAGTCCTTTGCACACTCCAGTCACTTACACAGGAAAAAATGTATTTTAAGCTTACTCAAGGGCCTCTTGGCTGTAGAGGTCAGAGTCTCACTTGATCACTCAGAAAGATTTTAACAACTTTTAATGTTGTTCAGCACGGTAAAGGAAAAGCTAGGTGTGTAAAGGAGAACTTTCTATCCATTTTGAAATACAAATGAAATCCACAAATAATTTTTAATGTAAATATTCATATTTACAAACCCCAAAGTCCACTGTGCTAATTATCTCAGAGTAAATGCTTACAGTTCTTTTGTTTGGAGAGAATTATCTGGTATTGTTTAAAGCTTTTCCACGGAGAAACAAATTTTAACTGCATATTTAGCATCTTCACATTCTTTCTGCAAGGTGTATTTCCATGCTATTTTGTGTAAATGGGATGCACTTTTCATTGTCCCTGGATGGTCCCCTCCCTGTGAAGTCTATTTTAGCCTCTGTTTCCCATATAAGACGTAAAATGTCAGGCAGTGGAATAAGGAGTGGGGCGGGAGGAGAGAGGCCTGGCAGTGCCCCATGGGAGATGGCAGGTTTGTGTACATGAGTCTTGTCCACATTCCAGCTTGGTGATCTTCCTCGGTGCTTCTTACCCCTTCTTCTCACCCTCATGCTTCTTTTGGGCATTATGAGCTTCACCACGGATTTCTTAAACAACTCTTCCCTTGGCCAGCAGGTCTGATGTCTCTCTTTCAGAACATTTTTGATTTGAGATGCTGAAAGCAAGAAACAGAACTATCCAGTACAGCACTCTGGGGGAAAATTTCAGGGACTAGAAGTGTAAAGTACTAGAATAAGAATTATGTGAGTGCTGACATTAAAGGCACGTGAGAGTGAGCTGTGGAGATTTGCATTGCATTTTATCTTCATGACACTACTATTTTATTTTATGGCCCAGCAGACCCATAAGCTCATGCCTTACTGCTTCATAAAGTAGACTATTAAGTGTGGTTTGAAAAGATTAAAATCAGACAAAGTGTTTGTAAAGTAACTTCAGAGAAAAATACTGAGTCTAACTGAATTGTCAGTTACCAGTTGCTTCTGCAAAGAAATCTGTTTTAAAAAAATGTGCATTTTGCCTGAAACAAATGAAGCAGTGACAGATCCTTTTGAGTTAATGTGCTCATTTCATTTTGAAGCATGAACTTCTCCTCAGAAATAGTGAATGATTTGTAAGTATGGATGTTTCTGAAATGATGGTCGTAAAATTTGACTTTTAACTATGTTAATAAATGGTATTGAAGAGCCTGGCTGCTCTGCAGAAGGCCTCCTCTGCCAGCACCAGGAAATTACTCCCCCAAGGAGGGTCGATAATGATTATTAAAACAGAAGAAATCAATTTGAAATTCTAGTGACTCTCTTGTAGGTTTTTTCCCTTTCCTAAAATGGTCCTATTCATATGCATGGCAAAGTTGGGACAGGAGAACAAATTTGTCAAAAGTAGTATAATTTGAAAATATATTGTGACTATGAATTTGGCTATGAGACATTATTGTAATTAATTATGCAATTTATTATTGATAATTATTAATTTTCCATTCCTATTTGTTTTTGATTGAATTATGAGGCCAGTAAATCCCATCCTCCATCACAGATAAACCCATTTCCCAGTCCTTTCTCTTGTCTGAGCGACATGAGGTGCTCTGGCCAGAGATGTGTTGATGCAGTGGTTGACTGATGGCTGTTACAACCACAAATGCTGTATAGAAGCTTTTCTACCCTGTCTTTGAGCTGTATATGGAAAGCTTTGCATTTTGTGCAGCCAGCTCCTGGTGCACAGGGCATGCTGCAATGCACAGGGAGGATCCTGGGCCACTGGAGGCAGCATGGGGATGTGCTGAAGCCAGTGCTGGCTGGGGGCAGCCACTCTTGGCAACGTAGGCTCAGTAACCTCCATTGGTCAGCTACACTCTAGCAATAAAGAGTTAAACTTCTCTGTACAGTCAGACTTCAGTTTTGGATCTGTTTAAATAGTGCAGGAAACAATTGCCAAGGAGAGAGATTGTGAAAGGCCTTACACCAAAAATATTTGTTTAAATCATATTCACAAGTAAACTAACAAAAATGGTTTCCTTATAGCTTTGGTGGATGGTAGTTTAAAAACATCCTGAAGGTAGATCCTGGGAGAGATAAGTCAATATGTCCTGAATCTTATCCACACTTTAAAACATGAGTCAAATTTAATTACAGACTCTTGGGTGACTGCCTGGTTGGAGAAACCTACCACAGTTAGTGATGGAGCAACTGCCCTCATGGAAACCACCCAAAAGGAAAAAGCCTGAGATGGATTGTTTTGAAATAGCAGACAAATAATGTGGAGTATTAATGTGTGTATTATTATTACAGCCAGTACTTGACTGGCTGTACAGAAATTAAAGGAGTGATGCAAGGAGGAAAATCAGTGAGAATTATGTGGGAGATCATGAAGCAATGGCTGTAGACAGAATCTGCCACAGTAGTTCTTGTTAGTGAAATAAAAGCTTGCTTCATGTTATTTGTGTGGTATGAGAATGGGACAGAAAGATAAGACACAGAAGTGTTCCAGTTTACAATTATAATAACTCAGCATCTACTGACATCAGAAGTCCTTCAACTGACTTTGCTTGACCTTTAGTCTAAACTTACATCACTGAGACATACCAGAATGGAGACAACAGAATAATTTGGGTGAGCATCTTAAAAATAAGACACAATGCTCTAGCCATCTGCTGCCAGTGATCACCAACAAAGGAAAGGCTCTGAAAAGCTCCTGAAATTCCAAACAAAGCATCCCCAAAATGCTGCTGAGCAGAAATGTCTCTTGAAATGTAGGGCTGTGCAATGTCATGGTTGCCAAAGCAGCATTCAGAAACAAAAATATGGAAGTGCTTGCATTGCTAAGTTGTATTTTGCTGCAATGACTACAAAGCTGTGCCTTGTCTCACAGTCTCTTTGTGAAGCTGCAGTTTAAGAGTGAGGCTGCAGCTTAAAACAATCTGGTCTCAACATCAAGGATGTACAGTTTTGAGGTCTCTATACTGTTATTCTAAAGAGAGATCAAGTTGTTTAGTGGGATACTTAAACTTTGACTTCTAATATTCATGGGCATGATCTATGGTCCTTCCTGCATCCTCACTCAGTGCTCCAGAGATAAGCAAACCAAGACACCCAACACTGCAGTTTGGGCTATGATGGCTAGTGAGCAGGTAATAGCAGCTCAGAGTTATTAATTAACATGCCTAGACATGACACAATTATTAATCTGAGTGGATAATTTCTGTTTTGGCAAAACAGTGGTAACCAGGGCACTATGAGAGGGAAAGGGTTGAGTCATCTGAAGTCAGAAACAGTCACAAGTTTGCATACACGTTGCCATTTTAACAGAACATTTTTAATGACTTTTTGAATGCCTGAATCAAACCAGAAAACCTGTAGTTTCCAATCCCTAATGTCAAAGAACTTAGTTGTGTAGTATTATTCAAAATGCCCCCTCCATCTCCTCTTTACTTCCTTAAATCTGTGCAAGACACTGGGGATTCCCATAAGGATTTCAGATGTTCAGAGGTGCTGTGTTTGTGCTCGCTGGATGTGAAGGCAATGAGAATGAACCCCCCCTGTGGTGCTGCAGGAGCTTATTTACTTCCTGAGCACTGACTAGGAGACCAGAAACCTGCCCTTTGTGTCTGACTGTAAATTGAAGCATGACTCAAAGAATTCAAATAGTGAATTTTTAGAAGGTAGAATTGCAAGTAAAAATTCCTGCTGTACATGAACAAAAGGATTTTTAATAGTTCTCACATCTCCCATAAGTTCATTGTCATTAATCTCAGTGAAACTGTCCTGATTAACACTAATGCAAATCTGATTCTCCTCTTTCATCTGCCTCTCAGGAAGGGATTCCCTCTGGAGACACACTGGCTTGCCCTAGAAGCCTCTGTGTGGTAGTAGACAAGTGGTGATCCCATTGCAATTGTTCTCTAAATGGTGGGAGTTGCTGGGTAAGATCTCAGCAGGCATGGAGCAAGTGAGTTACTTACAGAGAAGTTAAATGTGGTGACTTGATCTGTTCTGTCTAGAGAAGGAAGATTTTTTTTTTCCCCAGAGGAAGGGGGATAAAAAAACCCCAGGATTCAGAATGTACAGATCTAGGAATGAGAGCCTTATCCTTGCAGCACAGGATTGCTGTTCTCAGATAGCAGACCATGATCTTTGTATGGAATCTGCAAGGCAGAGCAACTGTGGTTTGTTAGGCTTGCTCTGTCTGAGCTTTTTTTTGTCAAGTTTGTAGCTTGGTTTCACTTGGTCTAGCTGTGAGAGCAGTTTTTCTAATTGACCAGGTGTCTGTGAGTAATTTCTTTTGCTTTTGTGTGTCTTTGTGTTGTACAACTGTGGTTCTGTATAGATATTTTAGCAGACAGTTATCCTATATGTTGAATGAGGTATTTATAGCTCTAACACAGTGATGTAGTGTAGAGAAATACAACCCTGGAGTGATAACATCAGCCTTGAGAAATGGAAAAATGAGACACAGCACAGAGGAATGCAGGCGAGGGATGATAAGAGATAGGGCCCTGTCCTGGCACTGGAGACCCCATGGCTATGAACAGTTCTACAGCTGCCAGATAAGGAAGTGCATATCTGGATAAAACTGGTTGCAGGGGTAACAAAGAACATAAATAAGTAGATTTTTTTTGCTGTGAAATGTCTGTCTGAGGTGCAGGGAGTCTCTCACAGTATTCTGGACATCATCAGTGCAGAACCACCCTAGAAATGATAGGACAGCTAGACAGCCCACCTCCAGTCAGACAAGTGGAGTAGATCTCTGCAAGGAGGGAGCCCAGTTTTCCTGGGACTGACAGGGGTTACAGACTTAGAGGAAAAATCTCTCTGTCTCAAGGTCACATCACACTTTACTGCAAAGATATGCAAAAATAAGGGCACACTACCAGTAGCACTGGCATAACACTGTAGGATGTAGCATAGTATTTATGCTTCTGTCACCAGAAAAACACAGCTGAGAAGCATTAAAGTTGAGAAGAATTCACTTAGTAATTCACACTTAATCTGTGTAAACTAAGTGTTTGCGTAGGTTTTCAAGCTATAATGTATTGTTTCTTATGGGATTCTATAGATTGTCTACAAAATACTCTGCAAACATCTTAACAGTCCTTCAACATCTGTTTCAACGGTGTTTCTGTAAATTGAATATTCTGTTATTGCTCTTCCTGATTCCTTCTGTGAAGGGGAAGGATGATGAAGTGTGGTTTATCCCTGACAATAGATTTACTCTGCCCATCTAAAAATGCCCAGTACCCATGAGCTACTGCTGCTGGCTGGTTTGTTAGTCTGTGTGATTTACAGCAGACCCACTGTACCACAGTAAAAAATGGGTGTTGTCCCTTTCAAGACATGTTCTCTCATGCTGATGATAAACAGTCTCCCTGGATTGGACCATCGTCCAGAAAAAAGGAATGATACCTACAACAAACCTCAGATCTTGATTTCTCATTTAATTGCATTTCATGTTGCTGTTAGAGTGTCCTCTCACTGTAGTATTATCCTTAAACAGGTGTCAGGAAAAGACTGGCACACAGTTAATTTGTGTAGGTGGTTTTCTTTTCACGTATAGTATTGTCATGCCTGGTAGTGCAGCAATTTGTATTTGTTTCAAACAGGCAGACAGACTTACTCTTGTGCTTGGCTCAGTGAAAGGCAGGACCTGTGGTATTGTAATTCAGAGACTTCTTCCAGAGGATGAGAAATAGCTGTTGATGGAAAACTCCATGGCTCAGGAATCAAACTCTCTACCCATAGTCCCTAAATGAGAGCAATGCAGCTCTTTAGTGCTTAGAACTGGTGGGGGTTTTGGTGTACATTTGTCCTGCAGTTTCATGGTGGACTAAAGGCAGTCTTTGCAGAATGTTGTTGTCCCAGCTATCAGTGCATGTTCCCATCACTGCTCTTGCATTGGCTCAAGCCGTGCTTCAGGTGTTCATTTCTCAGCCATGACTTTGTAAGATTGGTTCCCAGTCAGATCAGCAAGGAAACCAAGCTCAGCCCCAGGTGGTGAAGGCTGAACCTGATGTGGCAGAGGTGCATGGGTGACACAAGGGCACCCATTCTGTGGTGCTGTACTTTTTGATCACCTTGTTGTGGTCATGGTGCTGCATCAACAGACAGATGTGTCTCTTACATCTGTATTTTCAAGGCTGACAGAAAATGACAGGGGCTAGACTCAAAGGATGAGGTTCTTCATCACAGACAGTGGAATGATTGAAGCCTTATTTTCTGCAAATTTCTACCTCACAAAGCTTGTTCTCTCTCTTTACAATTATTCAAGATGCCCCATGTTTGCTCCCAAAATTTCACTTTTTAACACTTTGTGAATGTAATGGCAATCTTTTGGTTACTTATTTGAAAGAATTTATAGAATGCTAAATATTAATTCATTAAATGATCTCTGAGAACCTGGTGAGAGCATGGAAGATGGGAATGAATTGCTGTGCTAGAACTGCTTCCACTCTATCCCACTGAAAGAAGCTGCAGCTTCTCACACAGTATTTTGAAATCTTTCTCACAGAAAGATTTTGAAGGGTGGTCATATTGCAGAATGGTAGGCACCAACAAATATCTTCTTAAAAGGAGAAGGTTGGATGAAATGTCTCAAATAAAGCTCAGCCCCATTTTTGTAATATGATGCTCTTACTCAAATCAGCTTGAAAGCTTGCCAGCAAAGTCATGAGTAAGCCTAAATTGATCACATTTTTACTATACATGTTTTACAGTAGCTGACATTGATGTGATATTATGGTTCTATTTTAGTGCTTTGTAAAATGAATGCCTTAACTCATTTTTCTCATCCCCACACTAATACAGTGTCCCTATCTGTAATCTGTAGAGGCAGCTGAGACATACTATATACAATTCTAGAAATGCACTCATTAAATTATTATGCAGTTCTCGTGCATCATAAGAATATGACGTGATGTGAATAATGTGTCTTCCACACCAGATTTATGTGTTTGCATTCTTGTTACATTTCTTTTTCTGCATTGTATTCTCTCAACCATTTGTAAATACTTAAGTATAAGTTATACCATGATGTCATGGTCTCTTACCATGGTCTCAAGACTGAAGTAATTGCAAAAAAGTTTATTCAGAATGCAACATGGGCTCTAGAGTTATACTTGGAATTCTTGTTTCAAGAGGATACATTTATCTTCTCACATAAATGTGGGAGGGGTGCAAATTAGAGCAGGTCGTTGTTCCCAAATAGAGGGACAACAGAAATAACTGCAACTAATCCCTGTCTGCAGAGAGGGAGAAGTCTGGAAAAAGGATGTCTTATCTTTTGTGAATAATGACCAGGATGGCAAACACTTAAGCAAACAGGACATACATAGGGCCTAAGGGGATGCACCCGTGAATACTGAGGGAGCTGACTGCTGTGTACACAGAGAAAGAATTACTGGAATTAACTTTGTAACTTCCATTTTTAATGGTCAACACAGATGATACTCATAAAATTTAGATCAGTGTAATTCCAGATCAGTGTAATTCCAGTTCATTTCCCTTGCCTGCACAAAGCACATCCAATCCATTCATGATGGTTTTCCTGGAACACCAGGCTTTCAGCTCATTATGTTAAGGTACATTGAAAGAGGAATCATCTTACTTGAATATGGAAAATTTACAGCAATTTGGAAATTAATTAATAGTGCATCATATTACCCTGCCTTAGGGCCAGCAATATCCATCAGAGGGGTAGGGAGGGTGCCTGGGAAAGGTATCAGTGTAAGCCACGTAATTTCTCATGTTGCTGAATCATGTCAGAGACCTTGGGTTCTACAGCTTCCTCTCATTTTTCAGTCTTCTCATTTGCAATCTACAGTAAAGTTGCCACTGTAATTTTGGTAAAGTAGCCATGGTTCATACATCTTTACAGGTATAGCTACCAGAACTGCTTGTTTCCTATTTTTTTTTAGCACAATACTGCATGAAAGCATTTACAGGTTTCCTAACTGCATGTAATAATTTATGACTATAGCAATGTTTAACTTACTGTGACAGTATACCTCTTTGTGGTTTCCCAAATAAAGGAGACATGTAACATCTCTGATATAAGTTCATAGCAGTAAACTTTCAATAGGTAGGAATTTTCCCTCAGATGCCCAGCCTTTTGAATTCTCTTAGTTTCTTGGTGTTTTCTACCTCCAATCACCCCAGTACTTGTTCTTTTGTGTTGTATTCCCACACCATTAGTGTTACAGAAGGCTAAAATGTTTTGATTTGCTATTTTTAATTAGACCACAGGGTTCTTACCACACATTTTACCTATGATATATATAATACTATTTGTTTCCTTTTGACATGGATAGGCAGGCTTAGTAAGAGTGAAAAGGTCCAGGTAAGAGATATAAACATTCTTTCAAATTTAAAGACAACTTTCTATAAAATGGAAAAATTAAAGGAACCCATAAAATTCTTGTTGTAAGAACAAAGGGCTGCAACAGTTAGGGATTTTTTTCCCCTAGGGATTCTTTTTGCAAAACCCTATCAACTGAGTATGGTGAGAAATAGCTCTGAAAAGCTCAGGACTGAATGGGCGTGAAGCAACAGTCGACTCTGATCAGCAGAAATCCATTTCTAATCAAAAAACTCATCCTGCTCTCCTTAAAGCAAATTACAAATGAAGAGTGCAGTTCTTTGTCTGAAAAAACAGAATTCTACCGTTGATCTGTGAAGATCTACCTCCTCATCTTGAAACTACAACACAGTTTTATTTTGTAGCACTGGATTTTAGGCCCTTGAAGCAAAATGGAACAAAGGACAATTGTACAATCAGATTTCTCTCCTGATATATTGAAAGATCAGCATGGCATTACTGTGGTAGTTTTGCTGCTTTAAAAAAATTGTTACAATTGGTTTCCAGCTCTTCATTCTCTTGTCTCTGTGTTGTCTCCTGTAGAGGGCAATTTAACACAAGCTATACATTTATGAGACTTTTAGGCTGGTAAGTGCTCTGTCAGTGATAAGAGAGGTTGAAGAATTTATTTCCATTTGAAAGGCCTGAACAAGCTAAAACTGGTTTGTGTGGTTGCCTTTCCATAAAAGATTTGCAGGGGGCTGCTTAGACTGTTAAGAGTTCAGAAAGGTGTCTGTGCTCCCAGGGTCACATTGGCCTTTTCCAGTCCTGTAGAAGGTCAAATACAGGTTTCTGAATGTCCTTATTTTCCAGAAGAGAGTCCCTTCAACACGGGCTTGGGGACTACATCTGCCTTTTTTTTTCTGTATTCCTCCCCTCTGCTTCCTTGAGACTTGAAAATAAAAGAAATGCATTACCAAGCATGAGCAAGTAAATGATATTCATGCTGCTGCTGCTCAGCTACCTGCATGAGGGTCTTAAGGGCATCCTGAGCTCATGGCTGGGCCACTGGGCAGGTGCTCCAGATGCTCAGGGAGTCATTGCTCCTTGTCAAGGTTGCCACCTGCCTGCCCTTGGGAAGCTGTGTCCTCCGCCTGCTTTTCAGTTTCCATGAGAAAAAAGAGGACAACAAACAGCTGCATCTGATGAAAATGGTGTTTCATAGGGCTCACCAGGTCTCTTGAAAGAGAGGTTCTGTAGAGACCATTGTCATGGGCCCTACAAAGCAGGAGATGCCAATCCTCTTAAATGGAAGAAAATCCATAAATATCAGACAAGTTGATGACCCTGTTCTCAGAAACAATTTGCAGAAGAAGTATTAATGGCCTTGGAATGACACTACATTAACTGGGTTCAGCCCTGTTTTTCTTATTTTTTTTTAATCATAAGAGGTTCTTATTTCCATATTCTTTAACCTAAAGTTGCCTTGTATGTTTGAAGGGGTGATACACTTTTTTATCAGATAAAAGCCTGTAATGTAAAAATAAAAATAACGGAGGAGGACCTGCTTCTTTCATTGTCTGAGCATAACTTCCAGAGACTTCAACCTATTTTGCTCTTGCCTAGAATAAATGTCAGCAATAGCAATGCTAATCAGTAATTGATGAAGAGCCCTATTGGTAACAGTTGTAAAATGCAGCTGGGAAAAATGAGAGAAAAGGCAAAGAGCATTGCTTAAAACAGAGAAACTTAAAGTCTAAGGAGTTCCTTTTATGTTGGTATGTATTGGAGAATGATGCCTCTCAGAGGTTTACTGAATTATTAGTACACGAACTTCAAACTCAGGAGGGCTGGGACCTAAATCTTTCTGTTACAGAGGCCTATTAAAATAGCATAGCTTTCTGTGAGGTGGCTCCCAGAACAGTACACTGGAGCTCATCAGGCAGAGGATACAGTGAAAGTGAAGTAAAAATGCAGTGTCTTGAGCTAATCTTTAATTTTTCGAGCTGTGTTTGAGGTCTCCAATGCAATTAAGATAAACTAGGAATTGTTTAATTTAGAACAGCTACTTGATCAGCCTAAATCTGTCCTCTTCAGGGCTGTTCCTTTTGGTTACTCTGGTTCTTCTAGGTGCTATATGAGGGATCAAGTCAAGATTTCTATAATTTGAGGGACTTCCATGACACAGGCAGTGTTGCTGTGGTTTTTCAAAATACTTTTGAAATTCTACTTTTAGAATATCTTGTAATAATACAAAGGTGATCTTTAAAAGCCCCTACTTCTCATGCAGTCAGTAATTGTCAGAGGTACAGGGAAGTTTTTCATCACTGAAATAGGAATTGACCAAATTGACTGGGAAAATGGCAGTTTGGAATAATGCTGGCTTCCAAAACCCTGGCACAGCAGCATGAATTAGGATGTTTTTTTGACTTTGAGGTCTTTGGCTTTTAATTAAATACCTCATACTAGGAATAACCAGCTTACAGGAGCTGTTGTATTAAAATCAAACCACCAATCTGTGTAATTGCTATATTGGATTGGATGTCTGATCTAGTTTTGGCATTGGTGAGTTCTTGATTCTGCAGTAGGAGAGAGGTCTTTAGTAATGCTGATTGAATACAGTTCTTTATTTTGGAAATTATGATTTTTCCCTCGTCTTCACATATGACTTACACCCTTGAAAGAGGAAGCTGGATTTTCTCCTTTTGTTTGAATTCCTAGACATAAAAACCTGGCAGATACTTTGGTCCTGAAAATTCTCCATTGCCTTCATGTGAATTGATGGGAGTTGCTTGGCATATTGGTTTTGCCAAAACTCACGGTTGGTTTATTTTACATATAATGTTTTGGGTTTTCCACATCAATTTGCCATAGAGTATTAAGCTTTCTCTTCTCTCAAATTGCTCTAAAGCTACACCATAGACTTGAGTGCAATGTCAAACATGTAACAAAATATGTATTTAGCCACAGCCTTGCCTGTCAGAATGCAAATGTTGCATGAGGTTAATAGTATGAATTTCTGCTTGAATATCAGTGGAAAGCACTGTGAATTTCACAATGTGTCAGTTTGCAAACGTTGCTATGCTAAATGAAACTGGGCTTCTTTTTATTTTTTTTGGTAGAACACAGGAAGATTTCAGAGTTGCAGAGCTAATTTTATCTACTGATAGACTTGTATTCTTAGAAATAAAACTGGGTTAATTTTAACTCTGACACAATCAAAATGTCCAGACTTCTACACAGCAGACAATTTCTGCAACAGCACTGTGAACTTTTAAAAATTTTGCTATGTTTGCAGTCTTCAGCAGAATCTTACTAGGTTTTATAAGACACCTTTCTCTCCAATTAGCTACTGTGGCATGTGCCTGGCTTCAATACACTCATCTATTGCTCCACAGATGGGGAAACACAATACCTCCTGTCAGTGTGTACTCTGCAGGGACATTCCTTGGGGTGCCTGGGTCACAGGTACTTTGCATTTTTTTAAAAATGAGTAGGGGGAAAAAACCATCATTGCATTGATGTCCATGAAGATAAACTACAGACATATTTTTATGTGAGTTACTATGGCACTTGCGTGAAGCAACACAATTCTACTAAATTGAGTTTAATAATTAGCAATTTAATGGGGAACTTTTTAACAGTGATATATGCCATGAATTCTTGTAGCATTTAAACAAGGTTATGTGCCATAAATGATTTATTTTATATTTCATTACTTTATAACTTGTAAAATACCAGAATTCCAGGACTTGGAGTTGTCAGCTCAGTGTGCGTGTGCCCTATTGTATATATGACATTGATGATCTACCCAAGATAATATTTGCATGCATGCATGGTCTATAATTGTCTTATCCCTTAATTAACTAATGGCAGTTTTTCCCAGTTCTCTTCTACTCCTTCCTGAAGTACCCTGACTAATGTCTATGTCCAGTACTATTTGCATATTTAAAAATAGAATCTTTCTAGGTCCAATGTGACTTTTGAGACAACGTATCTATTTATCATAATAACTGAGAATCCCTTGATTTTTCTGCTGCAAAGCCAGAAATCAAATCTGAAAGTGTCAATTCAAGAATTTATTGCTATTCACTGAAGCACTCTGGTCTGTGTTTTGCTTAAAACAGAACTAATTTTGGAGGCAGAATAACCTGAAGCTGATCCCACCTTTAAACTAAGCAACGATGTTAGCTGCAATTTTATAAATTCACATTTTAGTATACTCTTCTGTACAAAATTACCTTTGGCCTCACATCAAGAAATGAGATGGATAAGCACATCTTTAAGTGCTCTGCTGCATTAGTGCCTAAAAAGCACAGCCACTGCTGACATAGCACCATTGACCTCAGTGGAGCATTTTACTGGTCAGATGAGCCAAACTATGTGGGCTGCTTTGGGAATTCCTTGGATGTAGAGGGGAAAGATGCCAGTTTTCAATATCCTGCCATATGTGCTGTCCTTTTCAAATACTCTGTCATTGCCTGAAAAAATAGCACCTACAGTTTTGTACCTCTGAAACATGAATGCAGAACCTGCAAATTGATGAAATAGCCTGACTCTGTGAAGAGATGACATGTCAAAAGTAAGTGGGAATGCAAGAAGAAATACGCTGAAAGCAGTACTTGGTGGGTTATGTAGATTTTCATCTTCCTTGAACTAAATGCCTAGCACCTGAAAGGATGTGGATGTGCCTTTCATTTTCTGGGTTCTCCAAGTAAACAGCTGGTTTAAACCTTCTTATCCTGACTGCTGCTGAAGGTGTTTTGTCCCAGTAGGAAAATGCCATGCAGAACAATCTCTTCCCACGTTGCCAAGAGCATCTTGAAGGGAGTGGACCAAGGGTGTGTGGCTCACTTGGAAGCAGTGCTGCCACCCTGAATAGCATGAAGGGTTGGGAGGAGCAATGTGGTGATGCATCAACAATGTGGGATCAATGCAACTTTAGTCAGGGCAGGAATGTAAGGTCCTGAATATATATATATATGTACAAATATTTGTGTGTATATATGTAGCTAGAAGCTTGCACTGCTAGATAAAGTATTTGGAAGCACCACCAGTTAGCTAAGCTGCCCAGACCTTGGCTTTCATCACTGTACAGCACCAGCTTGTGTTTAGTGCTTTTGGGCAGTTTAAGTCAACATATCTTTGACATGTGGGGGAAAAAATAATTCTGCAAACAACAGATGATTACTTTCCTTTGAGAAGCTCTGATGGCTTTATAATTTGAGGTTAAGGCATCACAGCTGCTAAAGAGCACCCTTTATGCCGGGTGTGAACTTTGCATTTTCCCATTAATATATGTTCAACTTTGATTAAGTTTTCACCATTTGTTTCTGCTTATTAAATGTTAATCACAGCTTAGACTTCCATAAATCTCTGCAGTTTCCATGTACACTGAGCAGTGCAGCTGCCTTGCCTCCTTCCCCTCCTAGACCCCCAGAGAAAGATGGAAAATGGGAGGAGGGCTGCCTTTCCTGCATCCTTACAGATCCCCAGGTGTTTTTATCCTGCAATGTGCATAGAGATCCTACCTTATTTGAATCCAGAGTCAAGAAACTCACTTGGTTATTGGGAAAGGGGAGAAAAGGCAGTTAGCAGGAATTATTTCAGAGGCAGAAAATCTATGATTGGGATTTGAAGAAGAGAGGAGAGAGAGGAGCCAGGAACCAGTAGTGAAAAACAGTGAGTGGGGAGAAAAAAGAAATGGATCTTAAGAGGAATTGCAGTGTGGAGGGTAGAACTTAATGCTGGAAGGGAACAGCACTCTCTGAGGGTACTGAAACCTGGGGCAAGATTCAGTGGCAAGTAATGATGCCTAATTTAGCTATCTACATGTAGAACTCTATACAGGTAACAGATTTTTAAGCTCTCATTATAGTCAACCTTGCAGATTGCCCTTCTGCCACAGCAGCTGGGACCACACAGCAGGCACTCACACAGCTTTCAATGCCTGTGAGAGGGACAGCTGAACTTACCCCTGCTTGGGACAGTCTTGTGTCAGCTTGTTAAATTCCTCTAAAGAACTCCATGATGTAGCTACTTCAAACTGCAGAAACTGACCCTGGGTGTCCTCTCTAGTCCAACATGGCTGAATTCTTAAGCCAAAGGACTAAAGAATATCTTTAGTGGTGAATAACTCATTACCTTTATACAGTTGCTTATAGGAAATAGATATGCTCTCTGTCTTGATCAGTATATTTGTCTTTACATCTGACCCATAGCAGTCCAGTACAGCCTTGTGGGTGTCATAAAAATGGGATAGGTGTTTGTGGTGTGTCATAATGGCAAAAGGGCAAGGAGGAGAGAATTAACTTTTACAGATTCCTACTGTGTAGATAGTCAATGAAAATTCCTGTCCCATACAAAACTAAGTAAAGTATTTAATAACAGCAACTATCAATTTAGGCTGTACACAGTACGTTAAGCATGTACTGTGTTTATGTAAGAACATATATTCTACAGGCATTTAAAAGAATATCTAATTTCCTTAATGATTCCTCTAGGTTAGCATGTACAAACCCCTAGCTATCAGTGAAATCAAGTGTGATACAAATATTGCTGGTTTTGGATACTAACTTATATCTAAACTGAATTTAAATTTTCTTCATTAGTTTATCACAGGGTTTTTTGTAGCTTTTTTTAATAAGAAAAAAGCAGATACTAATCTAATGTGGGTATCCATATAGACTGTAGTTTAAAGGTTATCAGATGTGTACCTAATTTACCAACATAATTTGGAGCCAGTCAGCTGGGTATCTTGCTGTTTGCTGTTTGAAGAGGTAATTCTAAATGAGATCCTTCTGAAACGAGGAATTTATTTGAGACACTCACTCTCAAGTTAAGTGCCAAGAAGGCATCATTGTCTGAATTGCCTGAGTTTTCTAATGCTTACTGTTGCTACAGAAACAACGCATGATTTCATTACCCAAGCTGTGTTTCAGATTGAACCCTTCAACAGCACTTGGAGAGTTGTTGTGGTGTGTTTTATGTTTGTTCGGTTTCCCCCCCATTGTTCTCTCAGAAGGTCCTGCCCTGTTACCAGTTTGTGTCAATCCCCAAACCCCTCCCTAGTTGTCTTGGTTACTAAATGTATCTTTCTTGTTCCCCACCCCTGGCTGCCTGCCTGTCACTCGACACCCCTGCCTCTTTTTCTAGAAAGTTCGGGCCAGGGTGTCGGGTGATTGGGTTAGGGGCCAGGGTCCCCCCCACAACCGTGTTTGATTGGTTCTCCGATTGTGCCAATCCTTAATGTATCCTTCTCTGATTTGCTATTTTTCACCCCTCCCACCCTCTTTAAAACACGAGGCTTTCCCTGCTCGGGGCTCTCAGCTTCTTCCTCGCTACCCCCCTGCATCCCCTACCAATAAAACCTCCTACCCCGAAGAGACTGAGAGTCGCCTCTTCCTTTCGTCCTGCGACCTTGGAGAATCCCAGCGGCAATGTCCGCAAGGCTTGGCATCGCCTTGGGCACAAGGCCCTGACTTCGTGTTGGGGAAGTGCCTTACTGGCTGGAGGTTGGCTGGACACTCATCTAGCCTGGGCTTTTTGCCTTTTATTCGGCCACCGCTCCAGAGAGTTCTAGGAAAAGACAATGTTCCCTGACAGTTTTCTCGGGGAAAAATGTTAAATGACTTTCTTAACAAGTCAGTGTTCATATACTATCTGTGCTCATCATGACAGAAGGAATGACTGGAGTGTAATGAATAGGGAAATACTTTGATAGCTACTTTGACATACAAGTTTTTCTTGGTCCTTTTGGGACCTTTTCTTGATCATTCATTTCTATTCAGGCAGCCTAGAAATGCTTTCAAGTCAAATTCTCAAGAAATTTGCTTAGTGCAATCAAAGGAGAGGGTACCTATTTGTACAAGGAGGCTGCTCTTGTCATGGATATGTATTAGAATATTTTTGTCCTGCCCTATGCTGGATATGTGAGCTGGAGTCCCCAGGACACATATAGGGGATTTTTGGCCAAGAAACTGAGGTGAGAGGTAGAAGAAAATGCAGAAAGATCATTGTGTGGAATAAGGCAGGAAATAAGCCAGGAGCTGCCAGAGAAGTTCCACAGCTCATTCTTAGAGCAAATCTTCCCTCGCTGAATTTTTCCCAAGTTTTCATCTCTTCAGTTAGAAATACAACTGCTCTGCAGCCACATCCTCTTTGCTGCTTGAGATCTTAAAGGTGCTCATCATACCCTCTTCAGTCTTCTCCAAGCGGAAGGACCTGCATGTGCTCAGTTTTCTTATACAGAAGGGCAATCATCCCTTGATCATTCCCTGTTCATGTGTTCAGTTGAGTAGAGCAACACAAATTACAATAAAGACATGGATGCAGAAAGACTTTCATAGTGGCTTTGCTTTGTTCTTTGTTAATTTTCTAACAGTTGTTGACACCTAACTTATACCAAAAGTGTTGGTGGAAATTATGTTTTAATAATATCCACTATAACTGTGAGATTTTCTTTGTAAGTGATTACAGTCAAATAAGAGCCTATCCCTTTGATTATAAGTCTGGGTTTGTTTAAAATACTCTAAATACATTTACTGAATTTTACCTGCCCATTTTTATCATTCTACAAGGTCCTTCTACAGTTTTTTAACTATCCTGAAAGCTTACCACCAGCAAATGCTTTAATTCTCCTTTTCATCCTCTTCTCAAGATCATTTAGGGAGATATTGAACAGCACAAGCAAGAGCAGAGATCCCTGTGGTGCTTCATTTAGAATCCCTCTCACTATGAAAATTGCTCATTTCAACCACGTTCCGTCTCTTTAATCAGTTCTTCATTTATGTGATGTTGTTTCTTCTTATCCTATAGCAATTTTGTTTACATGAGTCAACAAACAGTTATTAGAGAGAAATGCATTAGCTAATTATTAAATCATTTTACATTCATTTCTGTCTCTGGATGTCGCCAACATTTTTCATTTTCGGAAGCATTCATCTGTTTCTCACTGCTTCATTAGTGCTTTTTCAGTTCTCACTTTCAGATGCCTTATATTCATAGGCCTTAGAATAATCCTCATAAATCGTTGGAGTTGTTGGGAGCCAGACATAATTCTCTCTTCATCAAGCTATTAATAGCAGTGGAAGACATACACTGTCCATCTTGCAGATATTTATGCCTATTAACTGTAGAATCCCTTGGTCTTTCCATCAGTATAGAAGCATATCATTGGATTTACTTTCACTGAAGTCTCAGAACTGCTGTTGGTTTCTCAGTTCCAAATTTGTTACCTCTCTTACAGTATTTGATGCAGATTGCATCACATATTCCATTTGCCATATTCCAAAGATTAATATCCAGTGATGTTACCACTGAGACTGACCCATTTCCTATAACTTCATCCAGAAGTAAGGGATTTAAGTGCCTGTCTCTGATTTAATTTAACTAAGGTTAGATTCCACACATACATTCCATTTTAATATCCTCTTTTTAAAAACTCAGATGCATAGTTAACCCTAACTGATTCAATATGGATTTCAAATATCTCTAAGACAGAGCAACTGAATCTGGGATGAGAGGGGTGAGGAGGAGGTTACCACTTCCCTGGGGAACAGTAGGACATCCTTATGGAGAGAACATCCCAAGACAAGAATCCTTTCAAGAAAAGGGAAAGAAGGAAGTGCAGAGGCTGAGGCTGTGACAGATGCAAGGATACCTGGGATTAAAGAACCAAAGGGCTGTTCCTGGTTAGGCATTTTGGGTACAGATACCCTACTTCCAGAAAGCAGAAGAGCACTTTGCCTTGTGGATGGGATCTGCACTCTACCAATTTTCTTTGAGCACACAAAGAGGTCCCTGCCTGCCCTATCTAATACTCCAGGTGTTGCCTCAGTAGTGACAGAATGAGAAAATGCCTCAATTTGGGCAGTTTTCTGAAAATTCAGAAAATTGAATTGGCAATTCAGAAAATTCTGGCAATTCAGAAAATTGAATTGACTTTAAAAAAAAACCTGGAAACAGAGACTTGCCCTGAAAACACATAGTGGATAGGGGAAACAGTGTTTCATTACTTTTTTTACTTCTTTTCAGCCAGATTTAGGACTATGTGATTTCTCTGCAGAAGAAGTTGAGAATATGCATTTATACTCTAATGAAACCTGATTTTCCCAAGTTTAAAACATTTATACTCCCATTTTGAGAGTTTATTTTGGAAATGTATGCTTCAAAGCTCTTCTAGCTTGCTCTCCTGATGCAAGAAATTATGCATCCATTTAAAATCTGAGTTTCTCTCTCTACAGCATTGCTTTCTGCATAATCAGCTTGGTCTGTATTTGCAGCTTCTTTTTCAATGACAGCATTTCAAGCTCTCATTTTCTTAGTCTAGATTTTAATTAATTGAGCTCTGAGTATTTTTACACCAATATGGGGCATGCAGTTTTTCACTGCTTATGCAGATATGCACTGTTCTGCACCATAATTTTTTTGATATGAATATGAATTACACAGCAATTGACCTTGGGCTCTGCTTAGTCTGTGCTGACTGCCAAGCCTGTGTTTCTTCCTCTGCATAAATAGCAAATCACATCACTTCTTATCTGGCTCTTTGTACAAAAATATGCTTTCCCTGGGGACCCATTTGCATTGATTGCAATGGTCATGATACTTTTCACCTTTCTGTGCTGCCTACATGCCCTTTGCTCTCCTCATGGGTTGTACAGTGACCTCCAGTGTCTTCCAGCTCACTCTTTATATGTTATCTGCATGCCTTCTGCTTTCTGTGCCATGCTATTGCTTGAAAATTTGGCAGCTCTGAAACCCTTTTTTTTTTCATAACTCCCCTCTCCCAGAGCTGCTGATTCAGCAGATTTCAGCTGTTGCAGGGACCAGTTTGGAGATGTGTGATTTAGAGACATGGAATGAGACTGAAAGCAGAGAGCTAAGGGATCTAGACTGGCTGTAGGTGTCATCTGTGCCTTCCTGAAATTCAACTGCTCCTGCAGCCCAAAGGTGGCACCAAAGGAGAATGACAAAGTGACCCTTGGAGCTGCTCCAGTGGGTGCTGATACCACACGTAGGTTGTGTGTTTAGGACAGTTCTTGGGGCTGCTGAGTGTTTTTCTGGGAGGCCAAACTGGGCCTTGGCACCTCACACTGAGCCGTACTGATTGAGGGAGATGGTGACTCCCAGCCACCTTACTCTAAAAGTGCGGTGTGGAACTCCCCAAACCACCAACACCAGCAACAAAAGGAGGCCCAGAGGCAACCACCATCTATGAGGGGAAACAGAGGAGCAATCCACAGCATCCCAGCTGGAGCTGAGCACATCCACTCCTCTGCTGGCACACAGCCTCCTAGCCGGCCATGCCGCTGTCTCACAGGTGCCAGGTTGTTACTGCTGTTCCTCTGGCAGGCTCCAGTCCCAAACAGAAGGATGCTTATGACCCATTGCATGCTACTGCAGCAAAGCTGGTCACTTGAAAGGCTTTGTCAGGACATGAACAAGTGCAGTGCACAGAAGGGTGCTGCAGCTGAAGGGATGCTACAGCCAAACAGGATGAAGCTGCAGCCCCATCTATTTCATCTCTACTGTGGTTTGCAGGGGCTGCTTTCTATGACAGCAGCTGATAAACTCTTTAGTGTCAGTCCAACATAAATCCCTTCTGAGCTGAGCTGAGTTTTGACAAATTTGTGATCAGAGCTGAGATTAGCCTGCTGTGAGCATGTGCATGTGTTGTGGTGCTTTTGCTTTGCTTTGGATGGAATTATATGACCCCAAAGCAAAATTTTGTGGATGAAATTCCATGCTGTGCTGAAACCTTGTGGATTCATGTTTATTCATTTAAAATTTGTCTTCTAAAAGTAATTTTCTTCTAAAATTGTTAATGTATCCTGATAGCTGTTGGGAATTTAATGCTGTCATTTTCCTTGGCTTGCTGTGAGGGTTGTGTGTCACCTATAATTTATACAATATGGTGCTTAAAAGGTCTAAGTGCTGTTTCATTATTACAGGGAACTTGGAGAAACAACATGGCTGAGAAAATTAGCTGTAGATAGCCTCTAGAGATTTATGCATCTCATGGATTTTGTGATCTCCTTTTGATGAGATTCATTAATAGTGTTGCATCAGTAGTTATACCTCCAGCTCTGCCTCCCAAACCTGAACTGTGATATCAGAGAAAAGTTCCAGTGCTCAGAGCCTAGTGTTGCTGGAAAAGTCAATGAATCCCATCCTGCACAGGCCAAGCCTACTCAAAAAGTCCACTGTCTTTGCAGGTTTGCTGGTGAAATGTAGGAAGGAAAGCACTTTAAAGGACTTTAAAGTTCAAAGATCATCCAGTGTGGTTTAGTTCATTCCAGTCACTGCTTTTTCCAAAGAGGGCATTGCTGTTCCAATTTAACCACATCTGTACCAGCAGCTGCACCTGGAGAGACTTTGGTGCTCTGTCTCCAGGAAAACAGTGTATGTTTATAACTCATACCAGTAAAGCATGTAATAAGTGCAGCCTATTTTTTGCCAGCAACAATACCACCTAAAAATCTGGAAGACCTGTTTAGAAAAACAAGGAAGTATGGGTCACTTGGTAAATAAAAAAAGAAAAGTCAAAATTAAGCAGAATTCAGGAAGAATCAAATAAGAAAATCAGGAGACGTTGAAAAAATAATATTTTTTAAAGATATGGTGGCTAAATGACCAGGCAAAGAAAACATTTGCCTTAACATCTACCAAGTTTAGTGGTCTTTTACTCTGTTACTTCCCAGATGCTTCAAAGAAAAATGGGATCTGCTGTTGTTGCTTTGAGCTCCTGGATGTCTCAGAGGGACAAGGCCACATTTCTAGAGGAGTTGTTCACTAAAGTACTCACAGACTCACAGAATCAGACAGTAAGCTGAGTTGGAAGGGACTCATGAGGGTCATCGGGTCCAACTCCTGGCCCCTCACAGGACACACAAAGGGTCACACCCTGTGCCTGAGAACATTTTCCAAATGCTTCTGGAACTCTGTCAGGCTTGGTGCTGTGACCACTTCCTTGAGAGCCTATTCCCAACCACCCTCTGGGAGAAAAACATTAACCTCCCCTGCCACAGCTTCAGGGGTCCCTTCCCTTTGAGGTCCCTTCCAACCCAAACCATTCTATGACTCTATGATTGCTAACAAACAGCTCTTCTGAGAGCAGGATGTTTGCATTTAGCTCATAATAAAAGTAAAATGTGCAGAAGTTTCAAGCAACTGAAACAATTAAAATTGAAAACCAATAAAACTATTCTAACAGTATGTTGTTCATAAGGAAAAGCCAATACTTAATATATTGCTATAACATTTAGTCAACCAGACACATAACAGGAAACAGCCATTTAACTCTGGAGTCAGCAACAGTAAATCATTGGTGTTTTCAGCTTTAGGCAAATAACTGAGATGAAAGCCCTAGTGTTCAGAGTGGATTAGTCAGGAGAACAAGAAGGAACATGTTATGAGGACAAACTGAGGGCATGGCAAGGCTTGGGACACTCCATTGTGCAATTCTCACGTGCAACTTCTGTAATACTGTGTTTATATTGCAACAGACAATGTAAAGGTGCTGAACTGAGTCACATAACCCAGGTCAAAGTTAGAAGAAAGCTGTGTTCCAGTCACATGGTCTGCTCTTGCTACTCCCTGATCCAGCTTCCTTCACTACACTTTGTTGTGTACTGTGGGAGCCTGCTCCACGCAGACAGGACAAGCTGCCTGAGGATCAGCTAAACATGCTCTCACCAAAGGAATAACATTTGTATGTGGCACATGGATGTCTTACAATTGCAACTTGAGCATTCATTTCTTAGGGAAATAGGCAGGAAGGGGCAGAAGGGTCTTTTGATATTCAAAGCACAAATCAAATCACCCTCACAGGCTGGAGGCCTGTGGAAATTTGGGACCTTGGAAATTTGGAAGGATGCACATGCATATGCACACAAACAATTTTTGCTTGAATTTTTGTCAGCAAATTTCCCAAGCACAGACCAGGCTTGTACCATCTAACTGGGAAGCACCGTAAGCTGTGAAGACTGCAGTATTAGGGACCTCAGCAGCTCCTCAGAGGGGCTCTGCACAGTGAAGGAGACTGTTGTGAGGAGGTCTTCTAGCCACAGAGCACCTTGAATGCATACATTGGGCTTCTGTAGGGTCCCTACAGATTAAAGTCTGTAAAATAGTTTTTATCTTTAAGTGCCTAGACCCTCTCCATTCCACTCTTTTTGAAGAAAGGAATTGTGGAACGATGGAGTGCCATGCCTAAAGTTCCAGAAAAATCATTATCTAGCTCTAAATCACCTAGGTAAACGGATGAGACATCATCCTGTACTGATGTTTCAGATGCATGTTGTATTCAACACTCATGGTGTATAAGCAATGCAAAAAATCCCCCAAACCCCAAGAAATTTGTGTTAGAAATTCCAACTAGACCAACCAGAAGTCATGACACTTCTCTACAGCTTTCACCAGTTCCTGGTAACTTGGCATCTCAGGGTGCTAAGCAGTGTGTAGGAGATCACAGACAGGGGAGATCACAGACAGGGGAGATCACAGACAGGGGGTTGTGGAACATACCCTGATTTTTAACCAGTGGCGAGGAAATAGGCTGTGGCTAACTAGTGTGCAGAAAGGAATGAAGGGTTCAGTGAGTAACTGAGGCATTGCCTTCAGAAAAGTTAATCTGTTCCAATCCATCAAAAAGCAGCAAAACAACTGAAGTATAAAATGACCAGGCATGGAATTAATTTGCTTGAATGCATGGAAGAATTTGTGACTATGTGATGTATTCAGATATAAGCTCAAGGATTTACAACATACATAATTAACTGGTGTAGCAGAGAGGTGAATCTTAAATGGCGTCTCAGTATCAATAAAATATTCTAGAAATAATAGATTAATTTTCCTAGATCAGGCTAGTATAATTTCATCATCTTCCTTCTGAAATCTGTGTTTTTAAACCAAGGAGCTGATCTAACCCCCTATATTTATGGAAAGGCTCATACTGACTTCAGTGGGCTTTGGATCAGCCTTCTAACAAATATCACGTGAGTTTTTATTGTGCTGAAAGCTGTTAAAACACACAAACTTTGGGGTTTTCTCAGTTAAGCAATTATCTGCCTTAACTTTTCAAAATTCATGGAAGTCCACAATAGACCTTCGGAGTAATATACAAAAAGCTCATGCAAAGATCTACTTATTTCAGTCTAAAATAATTATTAAGGCTAATAATTAGTAAGGAGTGCAAAATCAGTTTGTTTTCTTTATCCCTTGCCAGCAACTACAGAGTGCCCACATGGAAATTTTCTTTCTTCTGCCTTAATGGCCAGATAACTTGACCAGTTTGTTCATAGTCAGAATTATCTGAACCCTGTTGTGCCCCAAAGTGAAATGAAATAACATGTCAAGGGTTTCAAATTGCTGCTGTGAAGCTGCAGTTGGAACATAAAGAAATTCTGTGATTAGAAAACATCCCTTCTCTCTATCTCTCTCTTTTTTTTTTAATTTAAAGAAATCACATCAATCAGAGGAACAGAAAATTTTCTCAATGGGCTGTTTGTCATCTGATAGTGAATTACTGAAACAGCTGCTTTGCAGGATGCCATTTATTACATGCTGCTTTGAACAGATATGCCACTCACAATTGCTTCTATCTTATGCTCATGCTTCATAAAGAGCAGGAACCTGCTAGTGCTAAGCATCCTGATCTCACATTGTTATTAAAATTACATCTGGAATAGACCTGGCCCTTTATGTTTTAAGTTTTTTTTGTTGTCGTGGACATATTTCCCCATAATGACAAGCATAAGTGACATATCAAAAGAAATTTGTTTCAAGGAGAGCAACATTTTGCAACTGAAAATGATATAGGCCAAAATTTGTCACCTCATACAGCAGATATAGCAGTTCTTCCCTGTAATTTATTGGCATGGGTTCCAGCAAGGGCAGTTTTGCCCTGCTTGGAAAGCAGTCTTTTAATGTGAGCAGAATACAGATCATCTCTTCGCTCTTTACTTTATTTCCTACATATTTTCAGTGCTTCCTGTAGTCAGCAGAATGACTAAAATTGCTCTAAACTCCCTCCAAACCTTTATATATATCCAAGAGTTTGTGTTACAAAACTTAGCAATAAACTTTTGTAGCATCATGCTGCCATGGAACAGCCAAGGAAATCCATTCAGTGGGACAGCCATGACTCCTTTCTGCTCACTTTGATCTGCTCAGATGTTATAAATCTTTTCCAAATACTTAACATTAGCTGATGAGGAAGGGGTTTCTGATTTAGGGTCATAAGCTTCCAAATAGTGCTGTGCACTGAATTGCTAGGATGCTATCACAGTGTTTGCCCTGCAGCATTCTCTGAGATCCCATGGATTTAACTGAGCTCCTCACTGGACTCCTTCACTGCCTGTGCTACACTTGGTCTGCTGCTAAACTTTCCTTCCACACTGTAAGCCTCTGTGCAAGGTAAACACTTCTTCCACTCAGCTTAAGAAAGGCTTGTTTAAAATACCTTCTCAAAGTACTAGCTGTTCTTTTTGTAAGCAAATAAAAACTATTCTTGCAGCAGGTATTTCGTATTAGGAAAAGTCGATCAAAGAATTTGGGAAAATAAGTTTGACATAGTGACAATTATTCCCCTGCATAGCTGCAAACGCACAGAAAGAAAAATCTATTGTAGGTTGTTTGAGACAGATTTTGGTGCAGAATTTTACTTCAAAGTAAGACTAACAAAGGAAGACAGTGTGATTTGCTCATGATTTCAGATAGTTTTGTATGATCCATGTTTTTTGCAGGTAGATGCCTGCACTTTGCCATTAATTAGCAGTAATTGGGTATGCACATTTCAAATGTACAGATTGTGGAAAGGTGATCACGTTGTCAAGTGCAAGGTATTATTTACCAGTATTTTTGGAGGTGGATTTGTCAGAGGATCACAAAGTGTATAACACAGATTTTGCTCTTTATAAAATACATTATCCTACATAGCAAGGCCATTACTTTCCAGAGCAAGGGGAATACACAGAAACATTGCAATAATGGTGGTTGAGAAAGGGCATCACTTTATCACTTTGTTTTCCTTCATCCTTTACACACCTTGAGATATTTATCTCCCTATATAACTCTTCCTTTAGCCTTATTTTCTGGAAAGGTCTGACAAGGTCGAGGGCAGTGGAGTCAAATTTGGAGTTCTTTTGAGACCATTTTACTTGTTGAAGGTTATTAATGTGTCTAAATTTAGAAAGGGGTGTACCCATGCGACAGCCTTCTGAGTGTGCTGTGACAGAAGACAAAGTAGTAACCCATAAAACATTTCACTATAATGCATACTTGAGAGTACAGAGATGTAGAAATTAGATGTTTAGAAATCAGTGCTTTGAAAATGCACACCTCATGTTTTTTCCTCAGGTGTAAACATGATTCTGGGTTTTGAATGTGAACATTTCTTTCTTTAAAAGCACAGAATATCTCTTTAACTCTTGAAGAAAACTTTGCATATTTATAGAAGCTCTTTAAAGTGCTTAGGGAGGTAACAACTCTTTCTGTTTCCCTCAGGAGATACAGGTCAGTCACAAATATGAGTCCATACATACTTGGTAGTGTCTGCTGATCTCAACAGCAGATCCAACAGCAGAGTAATGTAGTGTTGCTTGGGTGGAAATGACAACAGATATCTGCAATTCTGAAGTCCAGTCCTTCAAGTCTAAAGTAAATTCCTATGTCCAAACTTCTTATTGAAGCAACAGGATTTCATGCAATATGGTTAAATAATGTCCCTTAAGCTCAGTTTGTGTTGGCAGGCTGAAGAATGCAAAATTAATTCCTTTCCATGACAATCATGACCATGTGACTTCTGGGGATGGTCTTGACCACAGTGCTCATGAAATGGTACAGTTCAGGTTCCTGAGAGGACAGAGTAAAGAGGCCAGGAAAACCACAGCCCTGGATATCAGAAGAGCAGGCTGTGGCTTATTCACAGATCTGTTTGGAGAAATCCAGTGGGATACAGCTCCAGAGAGAAGAGAGGTTCAGGAAAGCTGATTGCATTTCAAGGATCCCCTTCTTTAGCTGAAGACAGAAGATCTGCACAGATGAACAAGCAGCTCCTGACAAAATTCAGACATAAAAAGGAAGCATACAAGAGGTGGAACAAGGCATAGGGGAGCCAGGAGGAATGCATCATGAAGGGTTTGGCTTAGAAAAACCAAAGTTCACCTGAAGTTGAATCTGCTGAGGTATGTAAAGGGCATCAAGAAAGGCTTCTGCAGGTACTTAGCAAAAGAAAGACTTGAGAAAATGTGGGACAGCTGCTTAATTGTCTGGGGAATCTAGTGACAAAGAACATGGAAAAGGCCAAAGTACCAAGTGCCTTCTTCACCTACATCTTTACTGGTAAGTCTGACCTTCAAGCATTCCAAGACCCTCAGACATGGGAGAAAATGTGGTTCTTTCAGTCTGTAAACTCTTCTAGGCAAGGAAGTATGTTCATTAGTTTGGGTTCAAATAGATGTTACGTGGTTAATGTTGAAGAGTGTCTCTGAGGGTACTCTTAAAATAAGTTGCATTAAATGGCTTTGCACTTTCTGTGAAAGTATATTCCCTATGAACAATCCCTGCCTGATTCTTAATTTAGTTTCTTTTCCTGGTTTATCTGCACATGTGCAGATAACCAAGCTGCAAATTCCCAGCAGATTTCAGAGGCCACACTTACTTGCTGTGTGCACTAATCCACAAACACCATGCCATGCAGTTCAGTCTGCTACACCAACTCCTTCTGAGTCCAGGAAATCTTGACAGACAACAGGGCATCCCCAAAGAGGAAGGCATGGGAGTCAGGATCTTTCTCACTGCTTCCAAGAAAGAGGATTAAAAATGTTGGTGTTTTCCCTCCATGGGTAAGTGAATAAATTAGGTTGTTATTTCTTCCTTTTGCTGATCCATGGTTTTACATGTGTGTATCTAATTAAGTAGAATCCATACTGAAATAAAATTGCCATGGCAGTAATCTTTTAATTCTAGGAAAAAATAAAACCTCCAAGGCAAAAAGCATTGGTAATTAAGAAAATAACCTTTGCAGATTATGCTGACCCAGGAGTGAGAGAGGTTTGCCTTGAAGTGTTTTCCCTCTGTCCCAGGGCTTCCTCCTGCCTTTTAAGCCTTTTGTTTCAAAAGCCTCTTACACTGTAGTTTTGCTTTCACCTGCCCTCTGTGTTCTCCCTCTGTTCTTTAGGAGTTTTTTGGGGGTTGTTTTTTTGTTGAGTTTTTCTTGTGCTTGCTGACTTTGTCTGTTTTTGGCACTTTTGCAATGTAGTCCTGCCTCCCTTCTCCCCCTTGTCCTTCTATCCCTCCTGTGTCTTCTCTCACTGCCATTGTTGGTTTTCTCCCCAGCACCTCAAACTTCTCCCCTTGTGTTGGATCCCTGTGGCAGGATTGCGGTTCAGGACTGGAGCTGTCCTCTGACAGAAACCTGTTCATCCCAGGAATGTAGCTGAGGACTTAGGAAGTCCAAGAAGTGGCCCGAAGACTGGGTTCAGTTTTCACCCCAGTGTTGTCTTGCGTGGATGGGATATTCACCTACATGAAGCAGCATGACCTTTCAGGGGCCCTCAGCTTGCTGCTGAGCAGCCTTGTCATATTTTACTTCGTTTTGGATCAAGAAAACAGGGAATAAAAGTAGTTGCTGAAAGAATGGCAGAAGATTTCAGCCCAACAGAACTGGCCTTGCAAAGAACTATGCAGAAAAAACCCAATATTAAGTTGTATTTGGACACACTGGCCTAAATAATAAATTTTCCACAGGTTTATGAAGAGTGGCATATTTTTGAAATATTTTAAGTGAAGGGCTCCCCAGCATGTAAGTATAGATATTATCAATATATATAACTAATAATGTTGTTCTAAGCTCTGCATATATGAGTGACTAAAAACTGTTGATTTCAGCAAAGTAGGAAAAACAGATTGGAAAGCATCAAGAAAGGAAAGAAGAAAGTTCTTTCCCTGAATAAATTACCATATTGCAAAGAGGTGATACTGTGGCCCTAACTCCAGAAGTCTTGTTCTCAGAGCACAGTGGGGTTTAGAGATCCCTGCTGCTACTGGAAGATAGGAAGAAAAATCTGTATTTCACCAAGGGAAGCTCTTGGCAAAGTTCAGCATAGCTGTAGATACATATTTGTTAAAGGAGGGAACACATTTTATTTGAATTCTATTTTTTGCTACAAGCACTGGGCTCAGTCCAGAGCAATGCTGTGTCTCTTGCCAGTGAGGTAGCAATGTTGACTTAGAGCAGAAACTGGCCCCAAGCATTTTTTTTTTTTTTTGTTGTCTTTCTTCATTACTGAATGAATTTTACTGTAGAATTCAAATGTGAAATCAGTCATTGTATTAGGCAAGATGAGTAATATTTCAAAAAAGTAGCAAGTACTTACAAACTGTTTATATTGCACAAGCAGTTGTTTTAGTAGATGTTAAATTACTCCAAATAATCAGGTATTTTTCTGGAGGAATGAGTATTTTGGAAGTAGGAATGGCCTTCCATTTCACTCTTGCAAGTGAGCATCTGTTAGAACACAATAATAAGAATTTCATTTTTCTGTCTTTGGCTATGAAGGATGTAAAGCATTTGCTTATTCTACCCTTCCTCCCTCCTCTTGTACTCAGGCACTATGTCCTTGGCAATCCTAATCCTTGATTAGGATTGTTCCTCAGCAGCCACCAAGCTGCAGGTTTCAATTCCACACCATGTCCCTACTTCCCTGAAGGAGTTCTGTGTGCTGGGGGCCTGGGGGATCCAGCTGTGCTGGGGTTTGTCTGGCCTGAAAACTTTGAGGGGCTAGTACCATCTTCAAGGGGGACGGAGCAGACAGGCTGGAGGTAAGACAGCAGTGTCCTCTGTGACTGGCTTTATGAGCTGCCACTCCTGCCTTCTTGTAATTTGGGAAGACCAGTCTGGAAACTGCTCTCTGGTTCCTACCAGCAAAACATTGGACCACCATGTTGACAAACAGAGGCATTTAGTACAAGACATCAGTGGGTATCAAACCGCGAGACACTATATAAAAGGAAAGTGCTGTTTATCAAACTAATACTCTGTGTATTTACTAATTTATAGAATTTATCAAGACTGATTCATGAGGCAGTGGTAAATCAGGAATAGCATTTGAAAGTCTTTCTATTCCAGATGTGGTCATATCCTCCAGATTATTGAAAAGACTAATAATCCAAAACAATTCCCAAAAAAAGGCTGAAGCTCATCCCAGCAAGACTATCTTAAATTTTACATTGATCTCAGTATGCATGGTCTGCAGGTGGTTCTCACCAGAGAAAGGGAATTTGAGTGGACTGTGTGTGCCTGTTCTGCAGCACAAGTACTGCCATCCATCCAGGTGGGAAGTCCTCCCCTGTGCCTGGCAAATGTCCATGCTTGGAGCTGGGCATGTAAAGCAAGATATGCTGATGTTCTTAGCTTCTGAGCTTATGTGTTCAGTCTTATAATAAATAACTCTATTAAAAAGTCAGTACTTGGCTTTTACAAAAGTCATACCACATTTCTGTAGATACTGTAGTAGTTTCTGGGTGCAAATATTAGAGCATTCTGGAGCATTCTGGAGCAGATATTACTGCAATGTCAGTGCCAGTGTTATGTGATGAATTGCCACAGGTTGTTAGTGGCTCACTTTTTTCTTCAGGATTGGTTGAGCTGACAGATTTCAGTAAATATCAGCCTTATACTAAATTTTTATCTCTTAACTAGTGACTGTAGAACTGTTTTGCTAATCTTGTAAGTTGTATGAAGGACTATACTATAGAATGACATTAGTGAATACTTGAAAGAATCTCCTGCTAAACAATACCCATTATCACTGAGATAAAGGTAATCTATGCTCCATTTGGGTCACTAATTTTGTTTTGCCACAAAGCAGGCATTTGCTTATGATGGGAAGAAAAAATTGAAATATTAATCAGTGTGTAGACTAAGTTTTATAGTGGTAATATCCATGTAATGCAATCAGTAATAAATCATTTGTGTCTCCTGATGTTTATAAAAACACTTATTTGTATAGAAATGGCTAAACAAAAAATTAAACACTCCTTGGAAACAGAGTCGATTAAGCTAAACTTTTCTCATTGTTTTGGAAGCAGATACGTGGTCATGTTTAACCCCAATGAAAGTTAGTGGAATTTACCTACCAATCTGTCCTGGAATAGGCACAGTTGATAATCTTTCATTTTCAGAGTCCAAGTCTCAGACTTATTCCAAAGAAATATTACTCCTTCAAACATTCTTTCTTCCTAACCAATACTTCTTATCTCACAAATTTGCTTTAAAACTGTTAAGATGATGACTTTCTGACAAGGTAACTTTCCTTCCAATTGAATTATTTCAGAGAACCCCATCATACTGAGCAAAAAAATATTATTTCCAGTTAAATAATGGATATGGAGACTGTGCCAAGCAATCAGTTGAGATCAGGAAGTCTCTGGCCTGACAACAGAGCTCAGTGGCTAGTGTTATTAATTTCTCTGGGCTGTAAAATTGCTTATTGTTGCTGTCCAAATTGAAGAACCCAGGATTTTAAATAGTTGTAATAAATAAGAAGGTTGTATATAATTTAAAATGTGGATTATATAAAAATAGGTTTACTGTCAATGAATCATTGGAAATATCAGGGCAAAGGGGCTGCTACCAAGAATTGGGAGAGTCTCACTGACTTCCATGGAGTTACTCTAGCAGTGCATTTGCACAGTGATTAATCTGTCAGAAATGCCAGAAGCAGAAAACATAAACTGTTGTTGCTTGCAAGTGGAACCCTAAAGCCTAAACAAGAATATGAGCAATTTAGGGATCATAATGCAGAAAATTCTATTAGGAAGAAAAGAAATAAGGTAGGCTGGAGAATTGATGGGAGGAAATGCTGGAATGACAGCTGGCAGAAAAAATTATTTCTCTAAGCTAATTTTTGCTGTCTCCTGCAATAGTTTCAAATTGAGTCTGGGAACACTGGAAGGGAATTTGGAAGCTGAGTAAATGATTGCATGGAGGGAGAGTAAGCAGCAACAAAGAAAAGAAGTCTACTGACAGGGAAAAAGATTTCCTGTAGATTTATGGTGAATTTAAATGTTTGCTGAAGAATAATGTGCAGAGAGCTGAAGCACAAAGATAAAGGACAAACCTTGCCTCTCCACGGTGGCAAAGAAATCGGCTGGTATAATGCAAAATGCAAGGCCGCTGCTTAAACTAATGCATAAATAACATTTCACATGCTTCTGTGCTTTGTTTGACTTGGCTCCTGAACCTTTGCATCAGTAAATGTGGTGATTTATGCAAAGGAAAAAAATCTGAAAAGATAGATTTTGGTCCTCACAGCCATGAGATGCTGGGCTACATTGAGCAAGGGTTATTTTGTCGTGAGTGCAGAGACCTCAGCTGCATGATGTGCTCATTTTCACTGGGGTGGAGACAGCTTTCTCCACAGTGGCTGGTACAGGGCTGTGTTTTGGATTTGTCCTGAACACAGGGTTGATAATAGAGAGATGTTTTTGTAATTGCTGGGCAGGGCTTACACTGAGCCAAGGCCTTTTCTGCTTTTCATGCTGCCAGGCTGGGGAGGGGGCTGGGGGTGCTTGGGAGCCTGGGAGGAGGGAGGAGACACAGCCCAGACAGGTGACCCAAACTGACCAAAGGGACATTTGAGACCATGGAACATCATGCTCAAGGAATGAAGCAGGAGGAAGAAGGAGGAAGTGAACATTTGGAGTGATGCCATTTGTCTTCCCAATCACCGTGAGGTGTGATGGAGCCCTGCTCTCCTGGGGATGGCTGAACACCCGCCTGCCCATGGGAAGGAGGGAATTCATTCCTTGCTTTGCTTTGCTTGAGTCAGTGCCTGTTGCTTTCCCTATTAAACTGTGCTTGTCTCAACTTGTGAGTTTTCTACCTTTTACCCTTCTGGTTCTCTCCCTGTTCCTGCAGGCGTGACTGGGTGGCTGAGGGGGGCTTGGCTGCTGGCTGGGGTTGAACCATGGCAGATGTGCAAGTGCAATTAAGAACTTGGCCCATGCCAGCCCTGGTTCATTGCTGTAAATGAGCACTTCCACTTCAAGGTTTCCCGGTTTCACTTTTGTCTCTCGTGGCTTCAGGTACACGTCCCACTCTGCTCCAAGCTGTCCTCCCTCTGTCCTGGCCCACTGCTGCACCTTCCAATACTAATTTTCTTTGTCTGGAAATGGTAGCTGGACTCAAGTCTTGTCTGATTTTCAGAAGCATATATCATTCCTCAAATATAAGATGTACTTCAAACATGCATTAGGAGTCAGTGAGCTAAACCTTTGCAGTATGGATAAGGTATGAAGTGTCTTGAGTGTTTGAGATGCTTTAAGCAAAGAGTGGCAAGAAATACATAAATGGATGTTGATTTCTCAACCAGCAGTTTAATTCTTCTGGTTAATTTCGAGTTATGCAGGCTAGGAAAGTGGTGGCATGGATAACTCAGCTCCTGCCTTTAAAACCCAGCCACACCCTAAGGGACTCCCTCAATTAACTAACTGTGCAGTCCTGCTTCTTTGCACAGTTGTTCTGGGGTCAGCAGTGTCCTTGTGCTGGTGTGGTGGAGAGAAGCAGTCATCACTGGGGGAACAGGAGGGAGAAGGGTCAGATTTAACTGCTCACATTTAAAAGTGGCAACATGGGTCTGAAGTGCTTTATGCTTTGAAAAAAAAGGCTTGTGAAAAGCTTTGGACATGGCAGAACACATCCATATTATTTTAAAATAAAATAGCTCTGAAAGATCTTTTATGTCACAGAAGAGGTTAGTCTTCATGATTCTTGTTTTAACATGATTTTCAAAGACTTTAAGAGATATTTTAATAAGAACTAGAACTATTATTTTCCAAATAACCACAGAAATATTTGGAGGGAGAGGTAATCACCTTTTCTTAGACCAACTGATCTAGCTGGGAATTTAAGGAAGTTGTGCTAGGGTCTCTAGCTTCACTGGCTTGTTGGCCAGTGGCATCTTGAGGTTTTCCTGGTCTTCTTCATATTACCCCCTGACTACCCCTCTGTGCTATATTTCACTTCTCCACTCCTGTTCAGAGCAGTTTATTGAATCACATTCTAAACCAAAACATTGAATTCACCAGGATTTACAAAATTTCCCCTCTATTTGTCATTCCAAGAAGTTCTATATCATGGATTGGCTCTGATGCTTTAGGATTTTAGCTTTTATATTTCTCAAATCCTGTACTGCTTTAGGGTATAATTCTAAAACTCCGTAGCTTGTCAGCTACTGTTCTCCCATTTTATGCAGACAAAACAATCCCTCTAGGCCTGTAACTCAAGGACACCCTACTGCCCCAGGCCCCAAAAGTATAAACAAAAGGGAGCTGAGGAGAAGCAAAGTGGGGGTATGTGACTTTATTACTTGGAGCTGTAATTGGTATGTAAATGAACCAGACTCAGAATTGTCTGAAAAACTTGTGACCATTGTCCATCTTGGGTGTAGCCACTTGAAGCTTTTGACTACCCAAGGTGTACCTTTTGAAGGCCTTTAATCAATACCCACTTTATTCTCTCAGTCTTGTCTAGCCTCTGTTCTAGGTAGTCACTCCAAGGCATAAGCTCATGTAAAATTCTGTATGCAAAAAAAAAGAAACGTCAAAATACTGCAGGAACCTGAGCCTGTGTTAACCACAGTGAGTGGACAATGACAGTGTCGTACACCCCAGTGGAAGCATTGGGAAATCTTCCAAATGCTCAGGGTTTGAGTGAAGATGTCTGCTGCCTGCATGGCTGAGAAGACAGACAGAAATATTCCTCAGGGTTTGCTTAGAGATTGTTTTTAGGAGAATGCTCAGAGACATCTTGAAGTCCCAAGGACAAAAGAATTAAAGAAAAACAGAAAAATAAAATGCAATAGGAAAACACCGGATAGTCTCATTAAAGTCACAAAGATGAATTCAGCACTTCAGGCTTTACATTCACACTCTGCAACTGAGTTGGAATAATACCATTGTTTGAGAGCAGAAATAGGTGAGAAAATGTGACAGCTGGGGCTTGTTCAATGCATGAACTTCTGTCAGGGCTATAAAATTAATCAGATTCCTCAGAACAACATGACTCACCCTGGTTCTTCCAAGTCACCTTTGATTGCCTGCCTGGCTATGACAGCTAAGCCCTGCTTTGTTGGGAAGCAGGTTTCTGGGACAGAGACCTCTTCTGCAGGCAGAACTCTGAGGCCTGGAAGGCAACACTGGCCATGGCCAGTAATCTACTCAGATTAGTGGCAGTGATGGTCACGAGACACATCTGACCAAGGGGCCAGGTTCAAAGCAAAGCAAATGGTCCTAAGTCACTGAACCCCCGACCACTGCCTTTCCCAGCTTGGCCAGGGCTCTCCTTCCACTGGAGGCTTAGCTGCCTTCTACAGTGCCACTTAGAGCCCTTTGTGTAGTCCACTACTTGGGTTTCCTTTCTTCTCATAAATAAATGTCTTTTTCACTTACTCTGGCTTTACAGTCATCTTCCCTACAAGCTTTAGCCCAGGAATCCATAATTGAAGTGACTGGACCAAATATCTGAGAAGTCTGTATTATCTGCAATTCAACATTACAGTGGGCAATTTAAAAATATTTTTGTTTTTGCTTACATTAGTGATTTGGTGGTTAGAGGAAAAAGTCATGCTTGTCTCCATGCAGTGGTCTATCATTTATTCATAATTTATTATCACTTGGAGTAACTGCAAATAAAGAGAAAACAAAATTTTCAGGAAAATATTTGTATTTTCTTGAGTATAAATTTCACTCATAAATGTATTTTTCCCTTCCTCTGGCTTTACAATACACTATTCACCTTCTCTACAAGATTCAGCACAGGAATGCATAGCCCAAGTGACCAGACCAAGCATCTGAGAACTTGTATGTTTTTGATATCTCTGATGAGAATGGAAAAGCTCTGCATGTTCTCACTCATGCAAGTGAGTAAGAGCAACCATGTAAGATGTTAAATATTCTGTACTAATGGACATTTTGAAAAGCTTAAGCAAGGAATCTGTAGTTATTTCTGCTCAAAGGATGCTGGTCCTGCAATGTTTTAAGGAATCTGTTGGAAAGACATTAATTCTTAGAAAGGGAAGCTTAGGAACAATTCTATGCCCTGATAAGTATGATGAATGGGTCTTTTGTGATCAGAGCCAGAATTTCCCCAGAGAATTTGCAGTGAATACGAAGAAATAGACTTCACTGTCACACTAATTTGTGCATATTCCCACTACATCTCAGAAAGCAGAAAGAGAAATTGCCCTGAATCTCTATTTGAATGTTCTCTGCATTCAGTCAAGAGCCTTTCTTTCCAATCGTGCTTAAGATGCTGTTATTTATAACTCTCTGAATTAGGAGTTTGCTTTTTGTGTTTGTAGGAAAAGTTACTCTATAATGATAGCCTGTAGTTGTTTAATTTCTAATGAAAAAATACCATTTCTGTGTTTTCATTTTTTTCTCTGCAAATTTCATGATCTGTTGAACAAACAGCATTTCAAAAGGATCTGTGATAACTGAAGCTATGTAAATAGTTTTGATTGATTTTGTTAAAATAATATGATTGGGTTTTATTATCTGTGTCACTGAGCCTGGCATTCACTTATCTGAAAATTAAATATCTGAGTTGATATGATGCATATACAGCAGTATTTAGGATCTGTGCAATAATGCAGTTCTAAAGCAAATCTCATCTTTATGTCTGTTGCCAGTTCAGTTCTTGGAGAAATAGTTCTGCTTAGCTGAATTCCTTTTAGAGAAAATTGAACCAAAACCTCTGTTCCAGGTGTGCATCAAATGTCCTTCTATGTCTAGAAAGGCACAGTGATCTAAATGAATCCTTCAAGCAATTTTGAAATTGCTGGTGATGGAATAGCTGGCCTAGGTAGGATAGCTGATCTAGGGGAGCCAGAATAAATCCAGTTCAAACCAAACCCCATTTGGACATGGAGTGGACACTGGGGACTTCAGCACCATCTGCTTTGTTCTTCTGCTGTGGCAAAGTAGATGCTAGCCCAAAAATGGCCTACAGTGTCCCACTGTAGTCAACGGAGAGGAGCATGTCAGGCAACAAGTCTCTTAGACAATACTTGGCTTAGAGTATCAGAGATACATATTTCTCTCTGTTATTAAGGGATTATACAGTGGCTCAGACATCAGTCTTTTAAACACCTAAATTAAGGCAAATGAATCACACCACCTTGATTTTTTGCTCATGGCTCTTATTGAGACATTCTCAGATGGTTCCATCTCCTGGCTAGGTAGGATGGCTTTGTATGGAGAGAGAGGATTGCACACATATTTTTCAGTGCCCATTTTTCATTCTTCCCTTATTCCTCTGTGGTTCCTGCTCAAATGCAGGTTTGGAAGGAAATGGAGGAATCAATCTGAGTTTTACCCTGCTGAAATCAGCAGCAGAATTGCCCTTGGTTCACATGGTGCAGCTCTGCCTGATTTAGCTTGTCTTCCAAAGTGCTTGGTACTTCTGTAAATCAGATCCCAGGCACCAGGAGAGGAGCACTCAGCTGCTGATAGCCACTGAGGAGTGAGGTTGTTTGACTCCCTTGGCAGTTCTGGGCAACAGCAGGAAGGATGGGACAAGGGCACTGGTGAGCATCCAGCAAGGTCTGGCCACAGTGGTGTCCTTCATCCTCCTCCTGCAGCAGAGCAAGGGCTGAAGGGTTTCTCTGTCTGTGTCTGTGGCTCCTGTTCAGGATTAAAATGGTCTGTCTGATAAGGATCCTATAGAAAACTGGTGTAGGAACACATCCTGAGGGACTGCCATGGGATGTATTGTACACCAATGACCTTAGTCTTGGCAGATCCTAAATTCTCTTTGCTTGGCTCCCCAACCTTAATAGTGCTCTGTAACTTACTTCTGTTACCTTGGGTTTTTTAGGCTCCTAAACCCCCACATGTATTCACAGAAATTAGTCTTGTGGCATAGTCCTAATACTTCAGCTGCCTTACAGCCTCATTGAGCCCATCTTGAGCCTAACTCATAGACTCAATTGTCCATGCAGCTCCTTCAATCATTCTGTCCTTAAATTTTGCATTATACAACTTATCCAATCCAATATCACACTGCAGCCCTTTCTTAACCCTGCATCACATACAAAATACATTTATTGGTTTACTTTTCTATGCAAATTAGCAATTGACTTCCAAGAATTATTATGCATGCTTTATGTCTTGATTTAATAAATTTGTGCAAGTGAAAAGCCTGGGAGGGAGAAACAAAAGCGTCATTGCATGGGTGCTTTGAGTAGTTTTGCTGGCAATTTATTAGGCTAATTGGGCATCCCTAGCACAGTGATTAGCTAAAATGAGAGCCATCATTTTATTTATTTACAATTTACAAGTATTAGCATGCCAACACTTGAGCTGCTGGCTGCTGGTATTTTTTATTTCCCTTTTGATATTTTCAGATTCTTTACTATTTATTGTACCAGAACAAGCTGTGGTAGAAGAGGTGTTTTCAAAGCTTTCTGTTGAAACTGTGAAGTTCCCAATCAGTGTCATTTCCAACAAGCATGAAAAAGTTTCCAGCATCTTTCAATAATTGTCCAGAGAGTATCTGAGCAACTGAGCCATGTATATCAATTTGTCCTAAACCATCTAAGAGTTAATGCTGTAAATCCAGGAAAAGTTGAACAAATTCAGCATAAGCTTGCAGGAAAGCTTTACAGCACAGGGCAGCCTGAGTCTTGATGATTTCTGTGCTGGCAGTAGTGGGAAGTGCCTGTCTGCAGTTTGAAGGTGTTCTCTTTGCCAGCCCTTTTGCAGCCTGTCAGTAATTAGCAGCCCGTGGGTGTGCAGACCTGGGAAGGGGAATGTCAAGGCCTCTAATTTTCTTGAGGAGTGCACCCTGCTAAGCTATGCTGAGACACAATAAGTGTTTGCCTGCTTATTAGCAACTTTGAGATCACAAAAAATGCACAGACTTCCCCTATTTTTCTTTAACCAAGCGTGGGCCTCTTCACATCCTTCTGTCACACAAAACATGTTGGTGTCAGCACATCTGTCACACGGACTCCCTGCGGAAAAACCACGGCATCTATTTTCCAGCTGCACCTGGGTGCTCTCACACTGCTCTTTGCTTCAGCCCAGCTCCAAGCACACCCTCTGCAAATAATAAACTGGCTCAGGGACACCACCCTGGCCAGGTCTCTGCCCACAGAGAGTCCACAGGCAGAGGCAGTAAAGTTTTGGATGGGACTCATCTTCCTCACTGGTCTGAGCATCCTTGGCCTCCTCAGGGGGCAATGGCTGTGCATAAATTCTCCCTGCCAGACAGGCATGCCCTGCCTGGGCCAGGGAAACTGCTGTTTTCTTTTGAATGCATGCTTTGTTTCTCAAGGGAGAACTGTGTCTTTTTTTCATATTTATTTTTATGCAGTCTGTCTGTCAGTCTTCCCTCCAAACTTGTGATTATGTCAGACAGCTTCAGCCAAATTTAAAGAGGGCTTCTATTCATTCTGGATCTGCTATTTACCACCTGCTATTTTCATCTGCTACCACCTGATTTTTGTATCGGAAGAGACAGTGAATTGTCACTGCCTGTGTACCTTTTCTCTGTGTTTTTTTTTCCCCCCAGAACATCTGTGTATAAACTGCAGTCAGCAGAAAAAATAGAATGCCAAAGGATTGTCAAAATAAAGTAAGACTCCTAATCTCCCACACTCTAAATTTTGGCACGGATTTGTTTGGTTTAAACATGGCTTGCACTGAGCACCCGGTAAGTGTTTTAAGCAGCCACTGCACAGCATGCTTTGTACTGCTGTTTTCAGATTGCAGAGCTGCTGTTCATGAACAAGTAATTTCTGGCAAGATGACATAAAATTACTACTTTGCCAGTCTAATTCTCACTACTCAGTGCTAAAGTGAACAATACAAAAGTACCTGAAAACAAAAGAGTCAAATCTTACTGTGCTCAAAATCCAAAATAAGATGATTGTGTTTCAAAAATATGTATTAAAATGAATTGTCAAGAGAGGAAGGACAAGGAGGGGAAAGCTGGGTTTGGCTAGTGCTGAGGAATGAATTAGGGACCCCTGCAACTAGAAACTGACAGTCCTTGCTGGCAGAACTCTGTAGGGATGTGAAAATTAGTATGGTTTTAGGAATACAGAAAGGCATCTGAGCCATTTACATCAGATGATGGTCACATCCTTGATTAATTTTGAAACAGATAATGGAAATTTAGACCAGAAAAAATGCACACCACTTTCATATCATGTAACTGAGGTTAGAACAAATAATCTGACCTGCAACACTTCATGTGCCATATTTATCCATCACTTTATCCATAACTTTACAGTGAGCTGTTACACACTGATGTACAATGGGTTTGAGCCTGAAGAGGAACAAGAGATTTTGAGGAACTGATTTCCAGAGCAGCAACAATGCTTCACTGGGGCTGATTTTTACTAATGCTAGTAAGGAAAGTTTAAAATGAATGCCTTTCATTAAAGCCAAAATCAAGAGCTATTATTAGCTAGCTGTATATAAATCTATATGTATCACCAAAGCTTACTCTGCATATGAGTAGCTCTTGTCTCCATGAAAGATAATCCTCAGTGACACAATGTACTTTGGCTTGCCTTTTTCCCCTTCTGTCTCCCATTGACAAATGTGTATGAGTTTGAGGAAGGAAAAGCACAAAACTCATTCCAGAACACATTTGTCAGTCATCCTTGTAGTGCTAGTGATTTAGATTTGTAACTTAAAGCTGGTAGCATTAGTATATAATTAGCTCTGAAAGAGTTGAAAATTAAAAGATTGAGTTAGAAACACTGAAGGAAAAAAGTGTCTGTTCTGGAGTCTAGTCTGGACTGTTTTCTTTACCAACTGCGTCTTCAATTTTTCCCAATTATAAACTGTAATACAGGGCCTAGAGTGCATAGAAAAAGGCTCATCTTTTATCTCATAAATTCCAATATAATGATGGGACACAAATGATTAGATGACAAAAATCGCCCTTAAAATGAACCTGTGCATAATGAGCCTGGATGAATGGCAACAGGTGTATACATACATAAATATTCTGTATTTAGTACAACGGAAAATGGCTTTGAACTAATTAAAAAATTATATTCATATGAGACCAGGTTTTCCCTGTACTTCCACCAGAATCATCAGGACCATGTTCTTGTTGTTTCCTCCTTCTACAATATTACCCACACTGTGGCATCCTGGATCCCTATCCCTGTACAAGCCTCCCCCAAGTCCACAGCACCTCTGCAGTTCTTCCCTTTTTTTCATAGATCTGCCACAGTATTTTTAGCCTCTTCCCAGCTTCCACTTTCCCTGCAATACACTTTCTTCACTCCCTGCTTTTTACTCATCTTTTGACCTGAAAATCAAGGAGCTGGCAGCACAGGCTGTAAATGACGTGAACTGATGTGGATGGTGATTTCCTGACCTACACTTCTGCTGCTGCCAGGCAGAAGAGAGGATGGCTGAAGTCACCCTGTCTCTGTATAGGAGCTGATACAAAACTTACAGCAATTCCTTCAAGATCTGTAGTGGGATGCACTAAGGATTGAAAAAAATTGCTAAGGAGCACTGGCAGGGACTGATAGCCCAGACAGCAGCAAGAACCTCACCTTCTTGTGAAGTGTTTCCAATTTTTCCCCTTTACCCCTCACCCTGCTACAGTCCCAAAGACTCTTTGATGTCCCTGGTGGCTGTACAGCATGTGAGTTTTCTTTCCAAGGGATTAGTGATGCTGGCTTCACAGAATCTGTCATGTCCTTGACAGAGGACATCTTTCCAGGCCTCTGAGTGTCTCACATAGGATGAGAAACCCACTGTGAAAACCAGAAAAAGTGTCATGATAATTTATTTACTGATGAGCCAGGATGTGAACTGAGACCTCTCCAGTTCCATCAACTGGCAAGAACCTTCTATCACTGCTGCTCCAGGCTGAGCTCAGGTGAAAATACCCTTGAAGCTAAATTGCACTTGAAGGCAGGGATCGTCTTTTCAGTCTGTGTTCACACAAAACCTACCAGAGGGCACTGATTCATCTCTGGGCTTCCTGGGAAGTACAGTCACACAGACATAATGATTTTCTTACCTGCTTCTGCCCTCTAGCCTGTTCTGTACAAAGTAACATAACATTGCATTACAGCAAAGTAATGCAAGCAATGTAGTAATTTGTCCTCCAGTTCCTGTTGTAATATATAAGCCGATGTGTGAAGTCAGACATTTTACACAAAATTGAGATTAGAAGAGTGACTGGAGATGAAAAAACAATAGCTGTCTTTCCAGCATGACACTTATCCTTCAATTGTCAGTACTCACACCTGTATGTGAGCAAATCAAGCCATGAGACACAGAGAAAGGAAAAGCTGGGTAGACAGAGGAGCCTCCTCTTCCTCCAAGCTACTCTTTGTTCCTCCATTTAGAAGGCTTCAATTTAGACACAATTTTTAAAGCAAACCTGTGAATAACTGTGTGGACACTCAGAAACCAAACAAGATGGACATACGGCCAGCCCATTTGCACAGTGGAGTGCTCTTATTTAATTATAATACAGTTTCCCTGTTGGTTTTCTGGTACATTAAAAATGCCGCTCTGCATGTTGCAGCATTTTAGCAGTGCTGTGGAAATTAAGGGTTGTGAATTGATTTGCATCTTTACCAGAGAAAGAAGTGCTAAAATAAGGATAAACCTCATCCTGTGCTCAAAATAATTTTAAAATTCCCTTTCTGGTCCATGCATCCACATTTTTTTGCCTGAGTTGATGAGCCTTTTCCATTGTATGATTCTGTTTGTTTCAGATATGCTTGCTTTTTAAAGAGAGCTTTGGTTTCAGCTTGTATAGGCACCCATCTGGGTTACCTGCTGTGGGGACCACCAGCTGCTTGATGTACAGTGGCCTCTCGATCAGAATCACTGCACTCTGTTCCTTCCCAAGTAGGATTCAAATGAGGCATTTGGAAGTAGTTGTAAAGCTCTCCAGAAGTGTAAGCAGTTTCAAACTCCATTGCAATCCCAGCACAAACAATGGTGTTACAGTGAGGAACCTCTCTCCAGCCCACCTCCAAAAGTTGCCAAGCAAATGAAATGAAAGCTGAATCCCATCTCTCTCAAAACTAGGAAACCTCATGCACTCCCTTTCACCCCTGATACTGGGAAAAGCCTGTGCTGGTGCCATTGCAACTATCAGATATGCCTGAGTGAGGACAAGGGAAGAATTCTGTGTCCTTCTACCAGTTCCCTATCAGATTCTGCCCTCAGATTATCTGCCTTCAACTCCCACTGGAAAATGTCAGAAAGATTTATGGGCAAATAGCCAAGGGCAGAATTTGGCAGTGATAATGAAAAAGCTCCCAATTAGTGTCAGATAAAGATGACAGACTCGATCTGTCTTTGAGGAAGCTGAAGCCTTTTGTGTGCTGTGTCGTTTTTTAGCTGTGCTCTCAGGTCCCTTTCACTGCCTTCACTTACATCAGCTGTGATAAAATGAAATTGCTGAGGCAAAGCAATTACACTGAAAAGTGCTTGTTCTGGCTTGGCCCTCTGCTGCTATGTTAGTGAGGGCTGGACTTGCTCCTGACAGAGATGAATGTGTTCTGTCTGTATCTCTCCTCCCCAGGAAATAAAAGTGAAATATGAAACAGATTCAAGGAAATAAGATCACAAAGCTTGCCTTGTCTGCTTTTCTGCCCATGAAGCCTAGGATATTCAAAATTTTTATGACCCAGTTGGCTTTCACAGCTTTTTCAGTTCTGTTTATGGTCAAGCTTCTGTCACACTGATAGAGGAAACACCACATGCTCCAGAAGGAGTATGAGGGAGGACAGTGTGGAGCTCCTCTGTGATGATGATGAGTTCCCCTCTGAGTGTTCTGATACAGAACGCTGCCAGAACACTGTGGGGACATTCCTGACTCTCTGCTCAGCGTGGGTGAGGCTACACTTGGAGAACAGTGCCTACTTCTGAGCTCTCCAGTTGTGGTGGTGCATCTGCCCCTGCCCTCAGGACTGCTTTTTGATTGCTGGAATTGCTGTTAGGAATTTGGCATTTGTGTCATGAGTTGGGCAGTGAAGCATCCCTCAACCACACTGGAAACTCTTGCATGGCTAAAGTGAAAGCATCACTGACCATACCAGGAACTCATGGTGTCTGGGTGAGGTGAAGGATGGGAGTGTAACTAAGTCACTGTTGTAAGTGTAGTAAGCTCTACAGAATCACTTTATAAATGTTAAATTAACCAATGATTAAGTGCTAAACCCTGTAGACATAAACTGTAGACCAGGTCTGGGACTGGTAAGATTGGACTCAGCCACACCCAGACCACGTCAAGGGTTTAGAAAGCCAGGGGTCCTCTCTGAAGCAAGGGTCCTGTCAGGAACATCATGTGCCAGCTGGAGGGTCTCCCTTCCCTACACACCCTTATCCTTTGCATCCCCAGTCTCTGTGCAGATCATTCTAAAGTTGTTCCAAGCCTATTTTCCTTTGTATGATTCATCTGTGTATGGGTAATAGAGTGAAATCTTGCCACAAATCTTTGTTTTATTCCCACAAATTTATATTAAAATCTGGTTTTGGCAACACCTTCGATGGTGATTCTTTAAGCAACTTAAGCCGCTCATTTGTGACAATTTGGTGTAGTCATCAGGCTCCTAAATTGGGATTCATGACACCTGAGCATGAGTCACATGGACTCAGCTGTGTGACCTTGGGAGACTTTCACAAGGCTCACCAGTTAACATTTTCCTTGAGTCTCATATCTGTTTTCCTGCTATATTCACCCACTGCTGGTCCCATACAACCCCTTCCATATGTAATTGCTCTGTCATTTTTAGTAAATATCCTTGTACTATCCTGTTCACTGATGGTTCAAATCCTAGCCCAGGAAATCATTAGTTACCTGCGTCTCAGAAGTCAGGACTGATCCTACCAAAGGCAGCAGCAGTTTTCCTCCTGGTTGTGTGGAAGTTTGGGTTCATCCCAAAAATTCCTGTGTGATCACAATTTTCCACATCAGTTTGCAGTTATTCTGCAATTATAGCAGTTTTATTGTGTTTTGGTACTTTTGATCCACTTTCAGAAGCTTAGATCTGAAAGCTTCCCCTGCAAGGACCTGCAATGTGGCAGAAAAGGCACCTAAACCAGGGGACAAGCTTCCACTGGTTGTGGTCAGCCTGCGCCTCAGTCACTGCATAACAAACCTCTCAGTCTCTGAGACAGGTTTTACTTTCTCTCCCTTCACAGGGGTGTGCTGTGTTTTTATAGATATATTTGTCAGATAAACCTACAAAATGCAGTATGGTCTGACAGTGGTTGTTCACTTATTTCATCTATTTTCATGCTTAATCCACATTTCCATCTTGTCCATAAAGCTTGTTCCATCCCCACACCTCTTTGCTTTGAACATTTACCTACATTGAATTATTTAATTTCATAAGATTTTCCAAGTGACTTGGCACAAACACTTTTCAAAACTCTTGGGATATAAGTGTCTGCATCACATTTGTTCTGTCTTCCCATTGTGTGCAAGCTATCAAGCACAGACCTTGCAAATACCACATTCTCTCAGCCTCTCTTGAAATTTCATGGCATTCCTTTAAAGAAGCATTAATGTACATACATTGGGAAAAAATCTTAGTGCTGAAATCCACAGGCACAGTTTGTGTTTTATATCCATGATTTCCAGGTTTTGCTGTGAGTGGCCTTGAAAAGTCATGCAGTTGGCCGGTAGCAGTGGCCATGCTGGAATGTTGATCCTGCATTTCATATATTTCTTTACACCACAGTCTTTATCTGAAAAAAGCACCCACTAGGTCCTTTTTATCTCTTTTAAGCTCCTGCCTTTATATTTTCAGCCCCTGGCATGCACAGAACTTGTTGATTCTCTGTTTGCTGGTGGTCCCCTAAATTCACTGGGCAACTGGAAATGTGGTGCCCAGCCTCCCACCCCCTTGTGTCCCTACCAGGTTTGGTCCCTCATCTGGGAAAGGTATTTTTTGACATCAGTCACTCTATTTTGTGAACTTGGATCTTTGAATGCCTCCAGCAAGGAGGAGGTGAGTGGCAGCTGGGTGGGGAAATGAGCAGTGGCTGTGTTGTCAGACACCTTCTCTGCCTCTGCCTTCCAAAATGCTCTGCTGGTGGCCAAGGCATGTGCTCTGATGGAGAGGGGATTTAAATCTGTCACTGGCAGATGTTCTAGTGAAGTGGAAGTCCTCAATTTCCTTCACGGAATTTTCTGTTTAAAAATTAGAGAAAAAAAGGGTGTGATCACTCTTGACACATTTCAATTCCTGGCAAAATAGGCTCCAAATGCTGTAAATTCATGTGAAAATGTGTTCTCTTACTGACTTTTATGAGCATGAGACATAGACCAAGGAAAAACCAAAACACAGCGCAACAAACTTCCCTGGGGGAAAAGCCAGGTGTGCCAGAAATCTCTAAGGAGACAGTTATTATCCACCTGGAAATGTCTGCTTTTTCCTCTGGCTTAGATTGCTCTGCCAGTCAGAGGGGAGCATGGCCCCTATGACTGGAAAATGGGGTGGAAATGGGGTGCTGGGATGGGATACCATTCCCTTTGTGCCCCAAAGAGCTCTCTGTGTGGTGTCAGAGCTGGGCTGACCACGGGACACTTGACCACTCCTCAGTCCTTAGCCCCTGGCTGGGCTTCCCAGTCTTTCCCTGCTCTCCCTGCTGGCACAGGTGCTGAAGTGTGCCATACATACTCCCCCAGGATCCTTCCCCACTTTTTTTTTTTTTTTTTGGCAGCAACTGTCTGAAGCTAATCAGTTCATCTTCTGCCCATCACAGTTCACTCTTTGATGATTCTAATCAAGTGGTGGGAGGATTTGTTATGTCTGTCAGCAATACTCTGATAAAAGCAATCTCATTCAGTAGGAGGAAGCACTGCACAATCTAATAAAGGTTTTGTAAGGAATAGATGGGATGGCATCTTGCTGGTAGGATGTGCCCTGGTATCAGGAAGCACAATGTAATCATAGACTCATAACAAGAGATTTCCATTCAGGATTAGTGGAACCCTAAATGATGAGAATTTGCTCATAACAGAGAATGTGCAAATAGGATTTACAGTTAACAGCAGTGTTTTCCAACTGACATTGTGTACACCTTTTTTTGTTTTTTTCCTTTCAATGTAGGCTTTAATACAGACAGAAGTGGTAAATTGAAAACAAACAAACAAACAAAAACAATTGTGGAGACCAATTAGGACTATATATAATGTGAAAAATAACTCTGTGGATATATTATTTGTATTCCATGCCAGAGAAATCTGGTGCCCTGCACTACCAGTGACTCCTGATTCCTTGATTTGACAGGGGTAGTCTGCTCACTGGTAATACACCTATTTAAGTCATACCATTTAAAAAAGTCTAAGTTGGATAAAATAAGACAAATTTACTTCATTAGCATTAAATTGGTCTGGTTTGCAGCTTCTTCTGCAAATTAGGCGTATATAAACCAGGATAAAACATTTTTAAAGGTGCCCACAGGCCAGACCTGTCTTGACATTTATTAGTGACTAAAATCACAGTCCTGCTAATGGAGAAGAAGGAGAGGAGGAGGTGGGTGAGAAGCAGGGGAAAGCAGTCTCACAGCTGGGGAGTCACAGCTGGTCCCAGGCTGCTCCCAGTGCTGGATCACAGTGTGGACTACCAGCTGCTGAAGCTGGGCACTCCCCTGCCTTGTAGCCCCAAAGGGAAGTAGGGTGGCCCTGGGGTGAGGCCTGAGGTTGAGGACACCCTTTAGGAGAAGGAGTCACCTCCTGCCTCAGGGGAAAGATCTTGGTGATGGACCAGTGCTTGGTCCTTGGTGCTGCCCTTTAGTTTGTGAGGTGTGTAAATGTGTGCCTTGCTGAATACAGTCCCCGGAGGCTGTTCATCTCCTTCCTCCACTTTTTCAAAGATCTGTTTTCAGCCAACACAGTGCCCCCACTGCATATCCCTTCAGCTTTCTCTGGAAGTTCAATTTTTTCAAGCTGACCTTGCTTTTTTTCCTGCCTTTAATGCCTACTTCTAAACCCTGTCTAGCTGCCATAGCTCACACACATGCACACACATGCTCAAAGCCCTTCAAATAGCACAGCTCCTTTTGCAGGTGCACTAAATGATCAACAAAATGTTCTGTAACATGCTCTAGGGGCAGCTCCTGCCTGGTCCCAGGGGCTCTTCCCACAGCAGCTCCCTTTCTCAGGAAGAGAGAATTGCTTCATCCACCAATTCTGGATAAAGAGCAGCTATCAAATTTACCACTTCCCTCTAAAACAATTTCCCAAACACAAAAGAGCAAAAAGCAGGAGCAGGAAGTGCAGCATTTTGTGATGAAGTTTGTGTAAGAGGGGAAAAAATCCTTTCAAACCCCAGTCTTTCCAATCAGGGAAAGCACCAGCAGGACACCTTGGACAAGGCGAGTTTTCCCTGCTTCTGCCTGGAGTTATTTGTCTTCTTGTCCTGATTCTGAATGATGGACTGAGAAGCAAGGGCCAGAGGTAGGCAGAGTGCCTGGTGTCCATGGGCAGGGTTTGAGCTCCAACGCTGGCTCTGGACTCACTGTGACTTTGTAACCTGTCAGGTCAGGCAGTGCCTTTGCTGGTCTCAGCATGACACAAATGGCATCATGAGGCACATGTATTGGAATAGGATCCCAATATTACCGGGTGGAACGTGCCTGGGCTCTTCTGGCCCTTGCTGCTTGACCAGAGGTGGCAGCTGTGGTGTTTTCACCTCAGAGACACCCCTGGCTGGCTGTATGTTGCAGCTGGCACTTGGAACAAGTCCAGGCAAGCAGGAATTCAGTTTTTACCTCTAATGGAAAGGCTTTAGGCGAGGTGAAGAGGAAAAGGAGACGGATTCTGCCGGAGGGTTAATCCAGAGTTTTATTCCATGGTCACAGATCTCTGAATCTTGGTAACAGCTCCAACAGAATCCCGACCGCTTGGTCCTGTGTCTTTTTAAGCCCAGGGAAAGGGGGAGGGGAAGGGGCAGGTGTGCCACCAACCAGGTGGGAGGGGGGCAGTCTCAGGGGACAGTGACACCTGGACTGGCCAGTGACCCCAGGGCTGAGAGGCATCTTTGGAACTGCACCAACCAGACAACGCCCTTGCTGCAATGTTAAGATTGACGGACAGCACTTAGCAAGGGGGCAAGGGGGAGGGGAAGGGAGAGGTTGGCACACCTGGGAAACTGGGATAGCTGAAACAGGATACTGCTTCACACCGCAACACACATGGAAAATTACCCCAAACTACACTGACATGCCTGAATAGGTGTGAAATACCTCTGCACTGCAACAATGCAACAGCTTCTACAAATATCTCAAAGGAAGGGGTGTAATGCACGTGAAAAGTCACCACTTCCCCAACAAATTTGGAAGACAGTGCCTCTAAAAGTTAGGAGAATATAAACAATATTCTGACTGCAGCATGTTGCCCTTTTCTGCAAGCAGAGAGATGGCCAGGTCCTGCTGCCTGCCCTGCTCAACAGGTCCTGCAAAGTTGTCTGCTCAGAGCTAGTGCCAAGCTTGAGCCTGGTCCTTTTTGTTCCAGCAGGACTTTTCCTGTGGTCTCAATAAAGCATGAGACCTTCTGAAATCAGATATACATATTTAGAAACTATTGTAAGAAACCCTAAGTGAGTGGCTCCCTGATGCCCTCGGGAAGGCTACAAATGCAGGATTTCATATTAGCTATGAAAATTACATTTGCATACAACTCTCTGGAGAAGTCTGCTGCTGGAGATGTGATGCTGCTATTGCTTTCACAGCTCTGCACTAGCACACACCATAATTATCTTTGCAGAGAGCATCACTCCCTAATGCCCCCACAAAACACCCTCAGCAGCAGGAGGTCAGACGTGCCTGTTCACTTACAGAGGGAGCAAGGGGAGCCAGACAGTGAGTGAAGACTGCAAGGACTAAAGCTCACCTAACACCCAGCCCTCATGCTGGGCAGAAATATTGGGTGGGAAATGTCTTCCAGTGGAAAATGTTAGTCTGATAATGTTGGAACCCAGGAAATTCCTCTGGCTGCCCTGGAGGACTCGAGACCCTGACAGGGGGCTCGGAGACCTTGGCATGGAGTCAAAAACACCAATACCTTCGATTTTAGCCCTTGGAAAAAACAATTACCAACCTTATATGAGGATTCGCAAGCCACGAAACTTTAAGTAGAATGATTGTTACAAGATAAAAAAGTAGGATTTTGAGTTTTTAGAATGGGGGTTCAGAAGCCAAGATAAAGAGATTTGGGTGTGCCTTGTCCTTCTTCCTTCTTCTTAGCCTCCATCTTCTGGGTGATGTTGGAACTTTTAGATTGGTTTAGAGTAGAAACAGACTGTCTAGCATAGGTGATAGGTATTGGGAAATTATTGTAAATAATGTACACGTAGTTTTTAGTATAAAAGATAACACCACCCTGAGGGCAGTCAGTGCGCCTCATGACAGCACTAAAAGTGGGAATGGACAGGTAGTCAGGTGAGTGGGTAGCTCTCCTGGATTTCTGCACACCTGGTTCTATCTCTCCTGTCCAGATTCCAAGGTTGTGGGCAGAGCTGAATGCACAGAGTAATCTGCTGCTGCTGACAGCTTGATTCTGAAAATAATAACAGCTTAACTGGTGAAATGATTTCTAATGAATACTGGATGCTAATGAATACTGTTTTTTCTTTTCCAGCTCTAATTTGAATCAGAAAAATGGCAATTCCTCATATTTTTATTGCTGTGCGTTCCTTTCCAGCTGCTGTGTGAGGCAGAAAAGATGAGGCCTTTAAAAGTACAAAAATCTAAATCAATAGGAAACTGTGCATTAATTTTAATTATTTTCAAAGAATTAAGAAAAGGCATTTTGCCTCTCCCTATCAGCATTTAAACAATAAAGATAAATAGTGTAATAATTATTTTCCTTGTGCAATTGCTAAAGACAATAATTAAGATGGTTTAAACATCACTGGAGACACTTTGGGAAATCAGCTGGTAGGGAAGGTACAGCTGTTCAGATAACACCTCCTTTGGCAAGGAATTCAGTACAAGCCTCTTATAGAGAGATCATCATGTTGTTTTTATTAGTTGAATGACCTTTGATAAATACTAACTTACAGAAGATGGCCACAGCAGAATTGATACCTGTTGCTTGCTGAGCTTTGCTATGATGAAGGAAGCTTCTTGAAGAGTAGATAGAATAGCCAGGAGGAGAGGGCTTTGTTGATCAGCTTTTGAGGCACAAGGAAGTTTGACATCATGGTAATTAATCTTGTTTATATATATGCCAACTAGCAAATGTGTATAAAATGTCCTGTTACAAAATCGGGTATTACCTCATTATTCTGTCAATATTAAACTGATCCCTTGCCTGTTAAAAAGTCTTGTTTTTTTCAGTGTATCTGGGGCTATTCTTTTGGTGGCTAGAATTTAGAAAATCCTTGAGGGCTTATAGCATAGACTCAAGGAGACCTTACCACTGAGAAGGTAACAGACATGACTGAATGAGACTACAGCACTCCAGATCTAACAGAGGAGTGACTTGAAAAAGGTCATTGCAGGGAGCACTGGTAGAGCCAGAAAACAGACCCCCAGGCTTCAGGGCCTGAAGATAATTAAAGCTGCATATAAATTAACCTTGCCTACCAGTAACTGAAGTGACTAGCTGCCTTTCCTCCACCATTGCACCAATGAAGGGAAATGTAGAAATGCAGACTGAAAATACGGTTAAGGACATAGCTACCCAGCTCATGGAAATTCATGAGGGTATGTGAAAGAGTGGGGCTGAATGAATCTCTGCTTTCAGGTCTGAACCAGGAGTTAGAACCCTCCAACCTGGTTTCCAAATTCTGCTCCTTTATTAGATATATTCCCCAGGTGTCATTTCCAAACAACTAGAATAAATTAATTGGGGACCAAGCCAAAGACATAAACTGCAGTGAGAAAAGCCCTTTGCTCACTGTAAAGAGCAGGTGCCTTTATCACTGAATGTTTTGTCCAAATGAATATTATGTCCTCCCTCACACAGTCATCATCCAACCTGTAGTGACATTAAAAAAGGGATTGGCATTAAATTTGGAGAGCAGTGAGCTTGCCATGGCCAGCCAGTGGTGCAGCCAAGCCCAGGCTGAGGGGACTGGATGGGGCTCTGCAGCGCTCTTGGCAAAACGCTTTCGGTAGAGCTGCAGTGCTGTGAGCAGCGTGTGGGATCAGACACAGGAGGAAAAACAGGCTCGGTGCGGGTGCGAGCCCGCCCTTCACCTGCCTGGGGTTTGCAATGTGTGTGCTCATCAGCAGGTGTCACTGCGCCATCGGCTGCACGAGTGTCACGCCCTGGCTGTGAAATCATCTTCAGCCTGTACGAGAGGTTGTTTGCTGTGCCCTCCAGGGGTGTTTGCTGAATAGGGAACATTCCCGGATGGATCTTCCTTTTTTCCTCTTTTAACTGGCTTATCAAAGAAGCTACCTTTCTTCTTGCTACTGAAACATTGCCCTCAAAATGTCTCCTTGGGATTTAATGATATGCTTGAGACTTCTATCAAGCATTTGGTTGCTCCAGACAAAACATTAGTAGATAGTATGTGATTCAAAGCCCCAAAGCCTGTGATAATTAATTCTCCTTGTTGTCTGATGCTGGCATGCTGTGTACTAGCTATTACAATATTAACAGTGTGAGCACAGTGGCAGTGAGTGGAAAGATGCATCTGATGTCTCACTGTGAGCTCTCTATTACCAGGGAGCTCCCTGTTGTTACAGCAAAAGAGTTAGGAAGGAGACTGAGTTACAGATGATCAGGTAGCACCATTGTCCAAAGGATGCTCTGAGGACTCATTCCTACCATGGCTTTAAATGGTCCTGGAGGATAATTCTGGATTAATACTGAGTTATCTCTTCCTTAAAGGGGAGCCAGCTGAAGATGGCCTGTGGATAGTGGACATACTTAGATTTTCTGAAAAGCCAAGCCAATTCACAGATGGAGCATTAGCATAAAGCACTTTCTATTCGAGGCTGTGCTTGGTCTTGCTAAAAGGGCTGTGCTTTCAAAGTCCAATGAGTCAAAGACCTCAAGGGCACAAACTCCCAAAGTGAGCAGGTGGAGACAGGGAAACAAAGGGATTGAGATCAAAGTTAAGAACCAAAAGAGTGACTCTTGGATAACTGGATGGTTTTGTTTGTGTATCTCATTTGGTAGACTGAAAGAAAAATTGCCTTACATGTAGTTTTTACAATTTTATTCAGTGCCAAATTCAGTAAATACCAAAATTGCACCAGAAAATAACCCTTCATTATTAGTACAGGTTTAACATCTAATGGGAAAAAAAGATGTTAGCTAAAGTTCCTGAACCTGCTGCCTTCTGGAAAGAGACAACTTTAAAAAATCATCTCTATTTCAGTTAAATAAAATGCAACTTGCAAATTGCCAGCTGTTGTCATTAGCAGCATTTGCCACTTATTCTCCACATACATTTAAGTCCCGCTTTTAGGCTGGCACTTCCAAAATTTCTTTCAATCCTGCTTCTTTGCTAAATATTACTCCTTTAGACTCAAACTGCTTTCAACATCAATTTTTCTGGGTGGTGAATCTTAGCACAGATTTCAATATGTTTGTATATTACAGCCACTGACCACACATGCTTTTAAAAATAATAGTAACAACAAAAGGTACAAGAATGACATCTCATCATGATGAAATAACATGTGGGAGTCTTATCTGACTCTCCTTGAATCAGGTAATATGCATACAAGGAAACATTTCTAAAAATGTTACATGGAAGTGTCTTTAGAAACTTGCACTTTGCATTTCATTATAGGTCAGCATCTTTCTATGTCATTACTTGTGCCTTGCATATTAGTTTTGCAAGGCTTTAATTTACACTGTGGAAAGTTTACTTTTTGTGGTATCAATACATTTAGAGTCCTAATACAGGACAGCACAATCTTTTTATTTGTAGCTGTTTTCAGTACAGGTGGTAAGGCATGCCTTGGTATTTAAGGACTGTTGTCAACAATTTATTTTAAGAGTAGGAATTCTGAGAATTTTGATCAAAATATTCAGTTCTGGATTGTTTCCTTTGTTTGTTTGTTTGTTTCTTTCTTTCTTTGTCCTAGAAGCTGACTATCTTCACTTATAAAAACAAATCTAAATGCTGTGGAAACTGTGAAAGAGCATTGACCAGTTTATTCTTTCCTTTCCAGTGTGACTTGTGGCACTGTTTTGCATTGATCACTGCTGAATGAGTGTTACCTCCCTGCTCTCTAGCTGGCACTGGTCTCTTTACTCAGACAGTGAATTTACTCATGCCCATTTTGAATGATGGAGCTGGACTATGACCAGCTTGAAATTCTAAATGCTGGAGGTTAAAAAGGAATCAATTACAAATGCTTCTACTCTTGAAACAGTAAAGGATTGAACGCCAATACCTTCTTACCAGTTCACAAAACACCCCTGTCCTTAAAGCTTGCTCCTTATTCTCTTTGTGAACCTTGTTCACAGGGAGTTCAGTGCTTCTTCAAACATTTATTTGCACTTTTTTGGTAAAAGACAATCTTTTGGTTAACTTTTGGACACAGAATTTGTTCTTTCTTGTCTTATTTATATATGTTCCATTTTTAAAATACATTTTCATTTACTTTATCTGCAGCATTTTAGTAACACTACAGGAAACCCATTTGCCACAGGAAGAACTGCCTGCTGGGCTCTTCAAAGATGCAGTGGTGCATATGACACTTGCTTGGTAGAGTTTTCCAGTTCTCCAAAATCACATTATATTTGTGATATTTCATTCTTTAAGGTTTTGTAAAGAACTAACTGTCCGCTTGCCTGATATATTGCAATGATTCCTGCTAGCACTTCATGGTCAGGTCTCTTCAGAAAAATCAGATGCTGAAGTACTGGAAATTTCAAGAGCATCAAAAACTCATCTGCTGCTTCTCAAATGTATTGGTTTCTACCACTGATAGCAAGAGTCCCAAAGAATATGCTTTCTCATATTCTGTAGCTTCCTTCTCAAGGCCAAGAGCCTGAAAGCAAGTATAGAGCTTGATTTTAATATAAAGTGTGCATGTCATTCAACTTCAAGGTCTCCACACAGTCATGTCTGCTTCTTGGGATTTTTTAAGCCTCATGAACAGTGGCCATTTTCTGAATTTCAAAGTTATATTATCATATCTGCCATGGCTCCTAGGTTGAAATGGTCACCTCACTCCTCTTGGGGGGAGTGTACATAGAAAGTCAGACTGCCTGAAAGCTCCAGACATTGCTGCCTCTGAAGGAAGGAGATTCAGTGAGATGTCAGAGGGATCACGGCTGCACAGAGCTTAGCACCTGAACTGACACAGTCGCAGATCATCTCATATGGGGATGTCTACAGCAGGAGGATCTTTATTATAAACTTGCTAAGTTTTTATTTTAGTGTTCATGTTAAAGTATATCTCTGTGTATATCTGTCCATAGTCAGATATACACAACAGATAAGACACACATGTAATCACAGACAATGCACTGGAGTCACCCTCTGCTTGCTTTGTTTGCAGCTGGAACCAAGAGAACTCAGGAATGAAAGCTGAAGGGACATTCATACTCAGCGCCTTGTACAAAGTTTAAAATGTTTCTGGAGGCAGTGGAAAAGACTAACTATCAGCCTTGTATCATCCTCTGTTGGGTAGCAGAGGGGACTGACATGATTGCTTGCAAGTAAGGAGCTGGCAGCAGCAGCATGTCTTAAAGCAGAGGATTAAAATGGCATAGAGCTGTGGGAGAGAAGTGAAGCGGTTCCCAAATGACACAAACATACATGGATGGTGGTTTTGGCAGGGGTGGATGTAATGGGTTGAAAGAGAGTTAAGGTGCCCAAGGTGCTGATACAGCTGTTCAGCGCTCTGTCACAGTAGCCACAAACATGTCACTCTTGAGAGTTGTGGCTCTTCTTGTCTAATACTTTACTTAAATCCAAGTATCAGGGCTAAGCTTGCCCCTAAGCCTCGTTCTGCACTCAGTGGGTAAGGGAGCACTTTCAGAGGGCAATTCACATAGTGTCCCTTGACTCAGACTTTTCAGGGGGGTTGCATTCATGTTTCCTGGTATCTATTTATCCCCATTAGATATCAAAATAGTCATTGCAGTCACCGAGTGACCTGAGACAGCTGGAGTTATGTGGACTGAACCCTGTTCTTGGAACATAAGTAATATGCACACTGATCTGTGGGGACTCACAGTTTTGGCTACAGCAGCTGGGATATTAATGTATAGATATTAAACTGTAATTAATAAGATATAAGTTATTTTTAGTCTGACAGCTATTTTTCTCCTCCTTTTTTTAATTCCAGGAACTGCCATGGAGCATGAATCAATTTGAAACACATGAAGACTGAAGGAAGAGTGGAAGAAATATCTAGAATAGTTCCTCCCATATAAAGTTGTTCAATGGATTGAGTAAGGACAAATAGTTGTAAAAAGGACAAGAAGGCTTTTGGAGTATTACAGTGATATTGTATTAAGTAACATGCTTGGAAAGTGTGTGATTCACCTCTATTTTCATACAATTAGTTCATTACCCTCTTTTAGTGTATCCCACATACCCCAGGCTGAAAGCCTCACCCAGTTTTTGGCTATGAACACCTGAAGGAGGTAAAGGTGAGGTTGTTACTCTGTGCTTTGAGCTCATTCAGTAAGTGCCTTTCAACTGTTTGCCAACACTCTCAAAGCTATCTTTAGGCAGAGATTCCTCCATATGCACAATGAAAGCAGATTATTTCCCTTTAGATCTGTAGAGTCCCATAAAGACAGAGAAATTTTGGTGGGACTATGTGCCACGTGATTTGTGTCTACTGCTTTGCTATCTTTGGGCTTTCAAAGATGACTATGAGAGCTGACAGTGTGCTCCTGTTTTGGAATTCACCATCCAACAAATAAAGAAATCTTACTCTACTCCCATAGTAAAAAACAATCAAGGTTTTCTCTCTCTATCTCCATCTTTTCACAGAATATCTCACTTTTTTATTCCTTATCACTTCTCTGCATATCCTAGAGCTCGTGTATGATTTTTTTTTTCAGAAGCATTTTAAATGCCTCCAAAATAATTAATTACAGTGATCTGAGCCTTGAAGAATAATTTCACTCAGAAACTTCCCTAAATCCTTCCTATTAATGTATAGGGGTTCCACTTCAATGGAGACTAAGCAAAGTTTTTAGGTGGTGCCAGTGTGAAATTATTATCAAAAAACCTGCTAGTCCATTGTTTTCTCAATGGAAATACTACCCACCTGTCTTGTTCTGGCTGGTCAATCTTGCTTTATCTTTTGTAGGGGAAAGGGTGTTTCATTCAGATGGAAAATCGCTCCTGATACCAAACACTGCATTTGAATTGAGGAGGTAGACCCAGAGCTTTGTATTTCATCTGTAAATCCTATTGCTTATGCTCCATGTTAGTTTCTTCCATGGCATGGGTTGTAGAGGATTTTGCATCACCTAACACAAAAACACCATCTCAGCCTTGATCTGGTGTACATTGAAAGTTTGACCACATTTTAAAAATTCCAGTAATCTGGGACCCAATGGAACTGGGAATATCTAATAAAAACTACACCCAGAATTTCTTTGTGGATGGACCTTTCCTCACTTACCCCTGCAGGGTAAGCTTTGAGAGCGACTATTTACACTTGTCCCTCTCCCAAACCTGTTGAGTGTGCCGGAGTTATGCTGTGTGTTTATGAAGGCTTTTCCCTGCAGATGGGCACAGACTGCCAGGCAGTGCCCATGGCAGGTGAGAGGCAGGCCTGTAGCAGGTGACAGCCCACTTTTGAAATTGCCTGAAGACAGGTGGATCATTTAGACTTCCTCATGGGAGTGATATTAAATTTCAAGTGTCCTCAGGCTGCCTGGACCTGGCAGACCTTCAGGCTCCTTGTTAATATTGGACACAGGCTTTGCCTTCATCATTTCTTTTTACAGCAGGTATCTCTAACTGCAATGAGCTATTATCTCCTCTCACATTGGGTATATTTGAAGGAAAATGTCTTTTACCATGCTTTTGTATTTGCCTATCTATGACTACACAGTGTACATTTGTAGAGCAAAAGACATTAAATGAGTAGATGTCATGAATCATAACACTGTTAGTCCATCCCAATACTTTTTTGTCTGAAATTATTTGAGAATGAGAAAAATACTATTTTTACACTCTCTCTGCATAAAATTGATGCAGTGTAACTCAATAAATTTTTTGCCATGCATCAGTAGGTTGGAAAGCACAAAATATTTACTTTCAATTGGACCCTGTTATTGCAATATTGAGCAAAATGGAGAAATATGCAAAGAAAATTATCTGGCTCCTTCATGCTTTCTTGTTTATAGTAGACAAGGTTATTGCTTCACAGATTTCTGCTGACTAAAATGCCAAAGCTGTCGTGATATTTCCAGGAAAATTATTATGTAAAGATTAAAAGACCCATGAGATAAGAAATACAGAGGGAAAAGCAGTAAAAGTTGAAAGGGAAAAGAACCAGAAGGAAATAGAGGATAGAAATAAAGAGGAGCAAGGAGATACCTAAGGGGTTCCATCTCAGGCATGACTCCACACCAGATGATTCCCATGTTGCCTGCAGGGATTTCACAGCCACAGAGCATCCAAGGAGGAGCTGCTCTTGCTGTGGAGCAGTGCAGGGGATGTCTCTGAGCCTTGGCTGTGAGAGGCAAGGAGGAAGAGTTGTTTTGTCCTGCTGAGCAAAGGCTGTCCCTGGACTCTCCCTACAACCTTCTTGGCATAAGTGGGTGAAATGCAGCCTTGTGAGTTCGGAACTGCACAAGCAATAGGAGCCTGATAGTTCAATAAACAGCTCTCTTTGCATGTTCAGCACTGTGCAGAGTTTCATCTTGCTCAGCAATAAGACATTTGATCTAGGTAGAAAATGCCTCTGCCTTCAGCTTCTTGTCACAGTAACTTGACCATGAAGTTCCCATTTAAAAGAATAATCTATCTTGGTTTAATATGCAGAAAGCTTCTGGATAAATTAGCAATAAAAATACAATATAATTATAAGCAGACACAGACAAATTTGTCTCTAAATCAGTGCACATTTAGTTGCAGAAAAAGGTAAGGAGTACTTGGTGAAAGTTAATGTTAAGGTACAACCTTTGAAGGGATCTGCAATTTCAGATGAACTGTATCAATTTGTGTGGATTTTAATGGAGCTGAAACAAACATTTTTGAAAATCCAAGCTCCAGGCCTTTCCCTGGAGTGAGTGATAATATAAAAGAGCAAATAGGCGTCTGCCACTCTTGTGTTTCAGCACTCTAACTTCTCCTTCCAAACCATTTTAATTCTGGCTAACTGTAGTGGGTACATCAAGGAAAATTCAACTTGAAACAAAGTCTCTGGCCTCCAGTAGCACCATGTTACAGATCTTCTTGTTCTTTCCCTATGTGGTCTTGCACAAAAAGGTGACACAACAGTCTTTCTTTCTGGCAGCCTTAGGAAGGTTTCAGCAGCCACCTACAGTTGTAAGTATTACTTTTGTATCAGCAAGAAAAGAGCAGAGACACTTAGAAGCAGCTTTATTCATCTGGGCTGCTGTCAATAAATAATATCTCCTTGTTGCTGGTAATAGCATTGCTTGCCAAGGAACATTACCATGTAGTTTGTCTTGCTATTTTTGTTTCAGAGTCAGTGGCAGGAAAGCAAAGTAACTTAACAAATGTTCCCTAATCTTTTCCCATTTGGGTGTTTCTGATTTTTGGCATGTGCATAAGGTGATCAAAACACAACCTGAATTAGGGTCTTTTCCTGTCCAGGACCTTTCATTGACAAACAAACCAGTCCTTTACTTAGGAAGATATAGCATCAGTGAGATGTATCAATCCTTATCAAAAGTGAGAAACTGAACTTGCCTCATATCAAGTCCAATTAGGAAATTTCTGTTGTAAGTCTTTGCACACAATCAATTTGGATGCAAAAATGTATCATCTAAGAGTTGGATAGAGCATGGTGCTAATAGCACCAAGGTCACAGGTTCCATCCCACTATGGGCCATTCACTTAAGAGCTGAACTCAATTATTCTTCTACATCTCTTCCAATTTGGAATATTATGTGAAATTCCTTAGTTCTGTGATGGGAATTCACAGGCACAGAGCAGCCTAACTTTTGCAGCAGCAGCAGCAGCAGCAGCAGCAGCTCCCTTTCCCTGTGTTGCTCACAACATTACTCTCATTGACAATCATTCTTATCTGTCCTATTGCTACATGGTGGGAGGTAGAGCAGTGAAAATATATATCCACAGGGAAATAAAAGAAAGCAGAATTTCTCTAAAGATTTCTCAGTAAGTCTGAATCCAATTTAGCTTGCTGGGTGTGCTGCAGATGGAGTATGTGATTTGCAAGTGTCTCAAGCAAGAGCCTATTTGTTACTCTATTTGACTATTTTACCTGCAATTACATTCACAAACTTGTCTGTATCTTGTAAATGGGGTCTATTTATCAACTCAGGTCTTCCCTGGTGCTTTGGTGCACTTTTATTACCTGCTTTGCACTGCTCTTTGGAGCCTTGCCTGCAGTGCCATCATATACATATGCAGCCCTTCCTCACTTGGAGCTGAACGTGAGATGCTCCACTACATCTGAAAGCAGGTACTGCCTGTGAGACTTTACATAGTTTTCAGTTTCACTAAATTACCCTGTAATGTGATTTGGTAAACTCACTGCAAACACAAGATGTGTGGCTTTAGGGCTCAGCAGGGAGTTCTTTCCCTACTGTGTTTTCTGCTTAGCTGTGATCTGACAGCAAATGTAATTCTGTTGCTTTTATGGGCTTGTATGCTATTATTTCAAAACATTGTGGGCCACAGAGATGATCTGCTCTTCAAATCGGGTGGGTGCTTTTAGAAAAGCCCCTCTGAACTTTAGCCTTTCATACCTGTATGGGCAGCAGTCAGGTGTGAAACATTGCTCTGTATGCACTGGTACTGCTGTCAACGAAGAGGAATTACCAGGAGGTGACCTTGTTCTTCACAAGAGACCATGGCATTTCAGCATTTCTGTGTACTGATGCTGATTAAAGGTAGGACAGGTGCTGCCTGAAAAGAGCCTGAGGAGGATGTGTTTGCCTGCTGCTGGAATTACCTCTCCTGGAAATGTCTCAAAAGGTACCGTAAAAATTCCTCGGCGAGCAGGGACAGAAGGAAGGTGAACTGATGAGCAGGGTAGATTTTCGCAGAGATGCTCTCAGCAGAAGCAGCAGATCCTGGCATGGCCTGGGAGGGTAACTCTTTTGTGAGGGCTAGAAAAGGTGTCCCCAGAAGTGGCTCTGCTCTGTGTATGTCCATGGGACAGGGCTCAGTGCTCAGTATGGATCTTAGGATCTCAGCACTCAACTTAGGAAAAAATAAGAGTCAGTGTTTAAGGATGGTTCAAAAAGTTGCCAGACATGGTCCTTTTAAATGCAAAAATCCATCTTACTTCTTAAACAAACTGCTGGCACCATCACCTGCTGTGGACATGCAGAGTTATTCCTGCCCAAGTGCTCTGCTGCCCAGAGATAGCACAACAGTGTTCCCAGCTCTCCTTCTGTTGTCATGAAGCTTGAACAGCATGCAGCATTTCTCCCAAGGTCTCAGTTCACCCAATCTTATGATTATGGGGTCAAATTGTGGTCATGCAATTAACTTCTCCACCTCCAAGGTGTGACTGAGAGAAGTTCTGTGATGCGCAGTGGATTGCAGAGAACTGCTTACTAATGTGCTGTGAAGGCAAATAAAAGAGAGAAAAATAATCAAACATTCTTTACTTTGAAATTTTTTTAAGGATTGCCTCTGTTTTTGAGGGGTTTGGATCCCATCTTGGAGCTGGCAATCTTCTCTGGAGGTCTTGCTGCTTTTTTCTACTCAGTCACTGTTAGCTCTCATTCTTCGTTCAAGAAATTATCTGCCTGCAGTGTACAGGGATGCAGGTGAGCTGCACAGTCCAAAAGGAGTCCCATGGGCCATTCTTTCTTTTTCCAAGAACACTGACATATTTGTCTTTCAGATCCTGATTTTCTCACAGTGCTTCTTGAAATTTGATTCAACTGTATGAGCAAGATATGAAGGCAAGGTTTCAAATCTGGGGGTTCACACAGGGCAAGATGCCTTAGCATCACATACCAGGGTCTCAGACCTTGCTGAACCTTCTGACAGGAGGTTCACTTGCTCTTTTTTCTTCCCACCTGCGTGTGCCCTTTCCCTCCCTCAGGTATTGTTCTTCCACAGTTGTTACTCTGGTATCTGCTGACTCATCTACTACCCCTGGATGGTAGGAAACAGTTTTCTTGTCTTCTACCATGACCTCCTGATGTTCAGAACTTTCCATCTGCTTTTAGCAGAAGGGGTTTTTTGACAGTTTTACCACAGCGCCATTTCCATCCAGTATTCCCTGGAATCCTGGTTTGTTAGATGATGCTGTTTCACTAAGACTGGATGACTTACTTTTGACCAAGCACAGCTAATCCTTAAATAGCCAAATATTGATGAGAGGAACCCTGAACTACATCTGGCAGTGTTATTTTTCCTGCACAGCTGGACAACATAGAAAAGTTTGGAATTTCTCCCTCTGAAGATTTTGGACATTGATCAGAGAAAATAATCAAAACTGGATGTTTTGTAGAAAAGCATTTGTGGCTCTCAGCTGAAATGTGGGTTTTCCACTCATTTCACCTTTTTCTGTTACAAAAAGAGGGTCGTCAACCCTAACTTTTCAGGTTTCACAGAAATATGTATTTCTAGAGAATGCTTATTCTGGCATCTCCTCAAGCTATGCATGGAGGGGCTGCTGTAAACTTTTCCTGTGTTTCCTTTATTCCACTTGGGAATGTGAGCTGGAGGGTTTGCATCCCTTTGAACTGCCAGTGCTGTGGGCAGGAGTGGGGAGGACAAGGAGCAATGATGTATGGAGTGGGTGCTGCAGCCACAAGGACAACCTGACAGAAGGAAGTTATTGCATCAACCCAGATACCTCTGTGAGGTTGGGATCAGAGACATAAGCCTGAAAGAAAGAGCTTCATAATAACTGGAACCAAGCCTTCCTGACACAGTAGCCTAGTACATACTGTTTAATTTTACATTGGAGTTTTTTGTATGCCTTAGGTAGGCTACAACCAAATGAAAAGGAAGTTTGTACTTTGTGTTGCCTGGCTAGACATGAATGATGAAACTGCTAAATCAGGTCTGGCCTGACAGGAGGGATTTCTGTTTTCTTAATGAGCTAATTATATTTTTTTCTTCCAAGCCATTTGCATTATTATGTAACTAGATATTCAATACTCTCTAACACATGGCCTGCATTGCACTGTGAGCTGGGAAAATGGCCATATTCTCATTGTCCATTTTAATTTGGGAAGCAGACAAATTACAGTTTGGCAAGCTGAAGTTATATGCAAATGATAATAAGCACCTCTGCACAAAATGAAGATAAACAGAAGCAGAAAACATCTTGCATGTCCCTTCATATATTTCAGAGCAGCTTTCATTCCTAAAGACTTGCTCTGACTAGCCATTCATGTAAACAATAGCCAGTATTTATGTGATTTCTGCAGAACACTTTTGGTAGTAGAAGACTTTGGTAGTGAAAGGTGCCTTCTGGAGAATCATGCACATCCAGAAGAGGTTTGGTACATGCTCTGGTGAGGGTGCAAAGCAGCACTGGTTCCCCACCAGCACCCTGAATGAGGCCACCCTGATTCAGGGAAGCAGAGAAGAGGCTCTGCTTTGATGTATACAAACTTTGAAGTGTCACTTCCCCTTTGGGTTTTTTGATCCTGACCCAGACTGGTTTTAAATAAAGATGTAGTCTTGCTGCTCTTAAATCTGGGAGATCTGCACCAGAAAATCCTGCCCAAGTCTTCCCAAAGACTTTTGAACGAAAGTTCAAAACTGCATCCTCTGAGTGGAGCATGGGCTCATGGTTGCAGCTTTTCTTCCATTAGCCTGATCAATGTTAGCATCCCTGTAAGTTGGGCTTGTAAGCCCTTGTGGGTCAGTCTGGGATACCCTTAGGGGATGACCAGGATGATTCAATGCAGACATCATTAGATGTACTCCAGACTCAGGCCTCGGCAGGTCTGGTCTCTAGAACTAGGTTAAATTAGAGCCAACCAAAGTCCTGATGTTAACAATGCTAAACCATAGGAAAACAGGACAAAACAATGTCAGAAAATGCTCCCCTTAGTCTGTGTGTCTGTGAGGGAACCCAACCCCTTCTCTTCGTTTATTCAAAAAAGAACAAATGATCAACATACTTGTCTGCAAAGAGAGGTAGGTAATTTAAAAGCAGATTCTCCCATTAAATGGACAGATGATTCTCCTATTGCAGCAATAATTTTCATAGGATGAACACACACAATTTCTGCTTGTTCCCTGTGTAATTTCTGAGATCACCATGAGTTGGTGTTAAAGGTCAATAGAGGGTAATGTGTAGCCTTTCAGACACTGCAATAAATTGTGAAGGAGCCTGCAAGTTTTTCTTGGTGGATCAGTCTCAATTATTAGAGAATTCAGCAACAGAAAGCATCAGGGAATGGCAGGCTTTATTTTTTCATGCAGAGACTTTATGTTTTTATAATAGCTAATCCATCAGGTTAATTTCATTGCTCAGGGGGGAATGCAGGCAGCAGAGTATTTCAGGAGGGCAAGCAGCAGTCCCATAGAACAGATCTTGTAGACTACATTTTTGCAGATAAGCTTTCAATTATCTCCACACTTTTGCTGGATGTGTGCAAGCCCCTTTAGCCTGTTGTGCAGCTAATCCAAGTCCAGTGAAACCAAAAAAGAAATTCCCCTTGATTTCAGTGAGCTTTGGACCAGGCTTTATGAGTCACTGTTCATTCATGAAAAAGACCTGTTGCCAAAATGAATGACAGTGGGATGGATGGTCAGGTGCTATTTTGATGTGCTCCATTACTCCTAAATGCTTCTGCAACTGTTTTAAACTGTAATGTATGCCACTGTTCCACTCAGGCTTGCTAGAAGGAAGACCTGTGCTGAAGAGGCATAGGTACCAAAACCATATACATGGACATGTTCTTTGTGAAACCAGGGCTAAGAAAACTGTCCTGGCATGATCTGCCCCTAATATCATGTCAGGATGAAAATGCCATCTATTGAATCTGTTTCTCTCACATGCATTTTTAAAAAAATCTTCTTTAATCCAGGAGATTTGATTACATTAATTCTTAAAGGGAAGTAGGACTTTGTTTCTAGCATTGGTAATTAAAATATCAGTCTCTGCCAAGCTCCACAGGGTGTTGTTTTACTCCTCAATGCCTGTACTGGACTGTTCCCTGCCTGATCCCTTGCTGCTATGTGTGATGTCATAAGCTGAGATCCAGAAAGCAGATAACCCTTGGCTGAAACTACCTCCCAAAACAGAGCAAACTTTCAGAGTATATTTATTTGTATGAGTTTCTTGATCCACTTAAATTTCATTCTGATAAAATATTAGAGGTGGTGCAATACCATCAGTAGTCTTTATGCACAGTTGAATGGTATTTTTCGTGCTTTTTTTTGGATACCATAAGCACAATAAGCAGGAACAGATTGTGAAAGAGGAAAAAAAATATCAAGGAAGCATCTAAACAGATCAACAGCTTCCTAGAATCTGAAGGACACCTGAGAGTTCACCACTCACCCCGAATACTGTACCTTTCACCCTAGATCCTATGCCACTTAGATCTGTGAATTAACACTTAGGCATCAAAAGTAGATGAGTTTTTATTAATTTCTGATTACCTGGTGCTCTTGCCCTGACCAAGACCTCACTGTCATGGGTTACAGACCAGTGTGGAGCAGAGTGGTGCTCTGGCAATGCTGGTTGATATCTCATTGTTGGAAGTTTCAGTGGAAGAGGCTCTCAGTGAATCCCATGGCATTTGACACTGGGAAATAAGTCCTGCACCCAGGAGGAACAACCCCATCCACCATTGTAGACTGGGTGCTGACTGTCTGGGCAGAAGCTCTGCAGAAAGGGATCTGGGGGTCCTGGTGGACATTAGCCAGCAGTGTGCTGGGCTGGGCGAACGTTGCCAGTAGGTCAAGGGAAGTGTGTCTTCCCCTCTGCTCAGCACTGGGAGACACAGCCAGAGTACTGGATTCCATTTCAGGCTTCCCAGTACAGGAAAGACATGGACATGCAGGGCTGAGCCAACCAACCAACCAACCATCAGAAGAGATGGTGTAGAGAACACGATGCCAAACTCTTCTTGGCAGTGCAGTGGACAGAGCTACAAGACACAGTAGCTGGAACTGGAGAAATTATCATTAGATGCAGAGGAAAAATAATTCCTTGTGAGACTGGTCAAACAGAGAAGCAGACTGCAATAGCTGAGAGACATTGTTGAGTCTTCATATTGAGAGTTTTTGAAGCTCTGGTGAGCAACCTGCTCTCACTATTCCACCTTTACATTGGGGTCACAGCAGCTGTCCTCTGGAGGCCCCTTTGAGCCTCTGTAGATCTGTGACAGTGAACTGCTGAATAAATCTTTCTCAACACTGCTGCCAATCATCTCCTTGTCTTCACATCTTGAAAAGCCTTGGCAGCAGAAGAGGCCACGGCAGCTGTCATCAGGAGAAGGAACAGCTCCCTCCAAGGGCCAGGCCTGCCAAGTGACACTGGCACAAACTCCTGACAGTAGCTGACGGGAAACTGGGGAGTTAGTAGACTAGAAAAATCATAAGCAAATGCTCAGAATCAAAAGTTATTGTAATGGAAACAGAGAGCAAATCTGCAAATCTTTCCCAAGAAGTTTTCTTTCTAAGTAGTGTCTAAATATCAGGTGAATCCACCTTTTGCACTGTATCTTCATATGCTGCCATGCAGAAAGACTAGCAGCAAAGAGACCATCAGTCATCTATGTTCCTGTGCTACTTGAGGAGCTGAACTGGAGGCAAAAGTAATCTGGAGGTGTGGAAGCATTTCTGCTTGTATTTACAGCTCTGCTATAGCACAGATGCTTAAAAACGTTCCACTTCGCTGAAGATATTTTATATTCACAACTGAAAGGAAACCCTTCACTATTTTATCTTTTGCTGACTTTTGCCCAGAGAAGATATAAATTTTTTGAAGATACAAGTGGTTTGTCCCTGGATAACAGACAAGTTCTGGTACTGACCTGGTGTCCTTGCTTCCTTCCCTCTTTCTGTCCTTTACTGCTCTGAGTCAACACCATAGCAATAAGGAAAATTACCTGAGAAGCAACAGCTTTAAAAAGGAAAAGCATTTAAAAGTTAGCTTTTCAAGAAGAGTTTCTTTCAAAATGTTGGTTTGAAATGAGGTACAGTGGTATGAATTGTGGACAGAAAAAAAGGAAATCATCTTAGGGATGGGAAGATGCTCTGCCTCAGCAAATGTGCTTTACTTTGTTTTTTCTCAAAATACATCAGCAGTGATTGCAAAAGAATCTGAGGGGGGAATGCAAGCATTGCAGAAGGACATATGGAAGTCAGGAACTGAAATCATATACATGCACATAAAAGTGGCATGGGACAGCAGCTCATATTCATTTCAGTGCCCTGGAAGGGGCATGCAGTCATTTCACCTCTAATTACACAGTGTGTTTTTGACTGAGATGTCTCCTTCCTTTACTGCACTTGTTAAAAGCATTTAAGCACATGCTAAACTCTGTTGTGTGTGAATAATGCTGAGTTCACTTAACAAAGGCACTAATGACTTAATCTCCTTAAGACTCCTACTAATTCTTAGGAGAATTATTTCCTACTGTGGGAAGTACTGTCACAAGTAAGATTATGACACAGTTGACAAAACTCCCTGGTCCAGAGTATAGGAGATGGAAAGACTTCTGAAGAAAGCCTCTGCCATACTGCATCAGTTATCTGAGCCTGTACTATTGATGATCAGTTTTACTTTCGTGTCACTGACACACAACTTACAGGTATGTGCCTATGTAAAAAAGATATGACAATAAATGTCATCACAGAAACCCCATGCAAAATTCTTTCATCTGATTGAAAACATGAAAGGAAAATTATGGGAACACCACTTCAGCCAGAAATGTGTTCAGCTCAGAAACCTGCTCAGAAAATTTGTCTTGATCATGGGGTTGAAAAGAAGAAGCTGCCGGGCCCCTGAAATGCCTGGTAACTCCTCTCTGCTCAAAATAAACTGCTGACTCTAATGACTGTCCTTTCAGAGATGGTCTATTTTAAGACAGTGGAGTTACACCAGAAGGAGTGATCACTGGAATGACAGCATGCAGTGAAGCAAGGCAAGACAGAATGGAGCTTGAATAATCTGCAAAGGGATTCCTTTCATGCTCATGCTTTCGAACTGGACTTCGCATTAAATCTTGTGAAACCTGAGGATTGGGTAGAAGGAACTGACAGCCAGAGGCTCAACAGTCTCATTTGTGCTGCTGAGATGAGGATGTCCTGTGAGATCTGGAGCAGATTTAGCCCTCCTATAGAGCCTGTGCCTGATTTTTCTGTCTGCTATTGAGTATCTACTTAAGTGCTTTACTGAATGGGATTCTTAATCGTAAATTGAGATTCTAAACTGTAAATATTCTGTCTCCAGGGAGCTCATGGTGAAATGCTGGGTATTTCAGGTGCAGGGAATTGCATCCTGTTTTGTCTCCTGCTTATTAGTGAGCAACCTCTGACTCAGCACAAGACCTTACAATTCACTGTAAGTTATCCCAGTCTAAGACCAAAGTCCCCACACAGCTCTTCTGGAGCATGAAGGAGCCCTGAAATTTCCTTCCTTTAGTGCATTCCTAGTGGTGGTAGGTTTTCCCACACCCTCACAGACCATTTCTGGGACAGTTAGTAAACATTTGCCAGTTTTGCCCAGGTTCCCTCAGTCATTATTCATTGCTTGGGCCACGTCCCACAATGCAGTTCAACTGCTTTCTGCCATGATGATGTTCATTAGGATTTATTTTTGTTCCTGAGTACTGTCACAGCTATTCATGAAATAGAGTAAGTAATGTATAAGCTTAAACAATAATAAATGTGATCTATCACTGGACATGTATAACAGTATAATTAGAGAAATAATATTTCTTTGTGCATAGGATTCACTTTTTCAAAGAGGATTTGGCCTGGTTAAAAGACAAATGATAGTTAGACCTGCATGACTGCAAAGGAATCAGCATACAGAGCTGATCAAACAAAGGAATCAGAATCAGAGCTTTGTGGATGTTGCTTTGCCGCATTTTTATGGCTCTTTCCTAAAATATATGGCTCCTTCCCAAACAACACTGGGACTCAAGGAGTAAGGTGCAGATTACCTCCTTTATGAAATGCATGAAGAAGTGAGAATTGCAGGTTTGTTGTCACTCTTGGTGATACAAAATACATTATAAATACAAATATATAGTAAGATCTGGTCTTTGAGAAAAGGTGCTGCTTTTTCAGTGGTCCCACAATGACTAGTTCCTCAGAGTTATCTCGATGAGTCAAACCTCCATCAGTTGTAAGAGCCGTGATTGCAAGTGGGATTATCCCACCTTTGCAGGGTCCTTCCCCCTGCTGAACACTTACTCTACACAATTATAGAAAGCTGATAGAAACTAGTCCTTGGCACTGAAGTTAAGGTACAAAGCCTGTGTGCTCTAGGGAAATAAAAAAGATGTTATTTATATTATAGTATTTATAGTACGCATCACAATAATATGTAATATATATGCATAAATATATAATTGTGCATTGCATACATTTATTCTGTTTACACAAACACTAACTGCAATTATATCTTGCTTCAGTAAATAGAAAATAAACACTGAAATCATTTGCATGTAAAGGAGAACTGGAGACAATACCTAAAATTTGTGTTCTCCCTTTCAAGAAAATTACAAGGGGTAAAAGCAACACAGTTCAAAATGAAGGACCAAGACCATGGAAATATTCACTTGATCTACATACAGACAAGTCTCCTTTGAACAAGTCATATTTCTTGTCTGTATAAAGGCTTATAGAATTATTTTGGTTGGAAAATACCTTTAAGATAATTGAGTCTAACCATGAATCCAGCACTACCAAGTCCACCACGAAGTCATGTCCCTAAGTGCCACATCTTTAAATACCTCCAGAAGTGGAGACTCAACCACCTCCCTGGGCAGCCTGTTCAATGCTTGACAAATCCTTTCTGTGAAGGAATTTTTCCCAATATCCAATCTAAACCTACTCTGCAGACTAAGTTAAAGCTCAAAGCATAATTTTTTTGAGCTTTGATTGGTCTTTTTTAACAAATGGGTATGAAACCTGGCACTTCCTCTCTAAAAGACACAGAAAATTGGGATTTCAGCTTTAAAAATTGTGTCTGATGAATATCAGTGTAAAGTGTGCAGGATTTAACAAGCAAGTGGGCACGCCTCCAGTTTGGCCTGAGCCGAGCTGTGGCAGCTCCCATCCACTGAGAGCCTTGGAGCCTCCAGGCTTCTGGGATGGTGCCTTCTGGCAATGATGCCCATGGACTCAGCTGGTTGTTCTGCCATCTTGATTGCCAAATTTTCTATTCTGGACATTTTATTTGATGGTATAATCCCTAGATTTCTTGCTGTTGTCCTATTTTTGCAGTGCTGCTATTGCCTTGATTGTTGTGGCTGACCATAATTCTTCTGCTGCCTTGCACATCAGCTGCCCCTCACCAGTCAGAAATGTGGGAAGTCACAGACAGCTGCAGTGATGGGAACCCCTGCTCCAAACACGGGTCATTTGGAAAGCCAGAAGAGGGTGTGAGGATCTGTTTCAGGACTAGATGTGGCAGCAGCAATGTGAAAGGGGGATGCACAGGCCCTGTCATCCCTGGACTGCTCTGGGAGGGGTCTGTGCTGCCTTTGCCTTCTCCTCCTGCTCCACCCCCTACAACACAACAATTCACTTTGTACCTCTAATTGAAGAAAAAGGTAATGGGAGCTGTCAGGTGTGCAGGAATAGGGGGCATCTATGTCTGTTCTTTATAATTCAACAGTATTGCAGCAAGTACATGCCTCCCCGGGGCCTCCTTGCAAAGGAGACCCTCTAAGTCCAAAATTCTGACTGAACCCTCAGGCTGTCCTCGGGCATCATCTGGCTACCAAAGGTGATTATAAGGCTGGCATCTTTCTTTATTTCGTATATACACACAGATCTGCCTTTCTCTTGTGTGTTTCTACTTGTTTTTATCTCCTTAGTCTGGCCTTGCAGTCCCTTTTAAAGTGTCTATGAAAAAAGTCTGTGATTAGTTCAGTAACATTCTTCAGAGAATTTCAATCTAGCATGACAATTTTCTTAATATACATAGCCAACAGATATGTTTCATTTATATACAGAGCCTGGATTCAGCAGCCTGAATACAGAGCCTGATCTTTATGTGGGAAACCTTTTCTGGCCATCACTTTTCAGTATCTCTAGTATCTGCAGTTGCTGTTTGTGTCACAGTTGACTTTTCAGAAATATTTCTGTGTGAAAATTTTGTCTGTATGCAAGGAGGATCAAGCCAGTTGTCTGAGCCATTTTCCTTCAAACTGTTGTGTTGGCATGACTGAAACCTTCTGATCCTGGGCCAAATTACTGCTGTCTGTGAGCAGATGCAGGAGGAGCTGGATCCACTTGGCAGGTGGAATGCAGAGCCACTGGACCCACAGGCTGCACTCTTTGGGCTCACAACAAGTGATTTTCAGATAGCACAGTATTGTATTTTCATTTGGGATTTCAAAGTTCTTCTTAGCTGTCACATTTGGGAACATAACCCCAAATGACAGCAGGAATGATCCATTACTGAAAAAGTTGGCTTAAGCTGATATGCAGGCAATTCCACTGGCCTTGACCTTTTCTAAAATGCATGGCAAAACTTTTATTTCCCTCCCACCAGCTGTTTCTGACTGTTTTTGTTTATTTGCCTTTGTAGACTAGGAACTATCTGGTGCAATGTCTGCACTGTGTTTGGTCCTTGCCTGTCAAGACACACAAATTGTTGTGAGTCAAATGATGTCTTCATTTGCATTCACACTTTGCTGTGCTCTCAGCAGCTTTGCTGGGTGGAAATGGAAGTAGGATTTAACTCCAGAGACTACAGATCTCTGTGAATGTTTGAATATTCTGTAAGTTTGTCCAGTAATAAGTGCCTTGAGCATACAAAGTTAGAAGAGAAATTAAAGACTGTAGTAATTTATAGAGGGTACCACTGATCCAAGTAGACACTGAATGTTTGGCACTTAAACCCCTCTGTGGCTTTGGATGTTGTGTGGCCTACATCCATTTCCCCAAAGGAGATTGGGTCTAGTGTCAGTGTTTTTATGGGAAATTAATAACAAGTGGAGTTTTCTAAGGTCCTCAATGGAACGAGTTGGATGAGTCCTATCAAACTAGGATGAAGATGGGACGGTAATAAAGGCACTTTCATAAGGAAAATGCCTGCAAAGTGTGAAACTCAATAGGAGCAACTCCAGAGAGATGAACTTACTGTAACTGCTCACAGAGAGGCTGGGTTGTGCCTTGCAGCAACCAGCACATCTCCTCTTCTGTTTGCTGCCTTCTGCACTTGACAGACAGGCAGCTGAGGAAAACAGCTCTCATCCAAGTGCAGGGTCATTTGTCCCCCTGGTTCTGTGAAATTCAAATTCCTCTGACAGAAATCTCTTTGTGCTGTAAATGACAGGGAGCCCAGGTTACAGTGGCAGTTCAAGGGAGGAATATCTCACATACCATAAGGGGAAACACAGACATATTTCCATGCTGTGGGTAGCTTCCTCTGTGCCTGGTCTTGCTCAGAGTTTACTTCCTTGCTTTATTCATAAAATGTGGGTTATTTCAGACACCTCTGATCTGGCCTGAATTCATGCCCATCCAGGCTGTAAAACTTCAGAAGCCTTGCCTATTCTTTTCCCTGTTTTGACACCTTGTTTAGTAAATATACTGCTTGTTCCCAGAAAATTTGTTTTTTCTTGTACATTGGTATGTAGGCATTTCCCTAATCAGTTTCATCTTTTTGCTTCAAATCTTAATTTACTGCAGGCTGAGATTCCTTAGATCATACAGATTTGCAGTGACCTCTCTGGAGGTGTGGCAGCACTGGAGCAACAAATGGAGATGAAGGATACCTGCAGCCTCCCTAAGCTGCACTTGGGCAGCCCCCGTTGAAATGACACAGGGTGCAGACACTTCTGGTCAGCATCATTGCTGCCAGCACTTCTGGCCCTATGCAGAGCATGGAAGACTTCCCACTGACAGCAGTGAGTGCTGTGTAAAGCCTTTTTTTGTGTGAACTTGTCTGATGTGGCATCCTGGGATGAAATCCCACAACATCCTCTCTACCTGCTACTGCTTGGCCAGTCACTTTATACCTCTGTTGGCAAGTGGAGTGCACAGAGGAAGAGAGTTAACAAAGTGAAGTGTTTCCAGCCTCCTGGCAGCTCACATTTTCAGGAGAGAGGAATGTGGCTGCCTTTTAGTGCATCCCAGCTATTTGCAGTCTGTGCATCAGCCACTTGGAGTAGCTGTCATTGTGCTGTGATGGGGAGGAGGTGAGAAGCAGAGGAAAAATGTGGCTACTCAGTCCTGAAAGACAGACTCAGCTAAACCAAGCAGTTTCACAAGCCAGTCGGGTGGGAGGCACTCACAAGGCATGGAAGAGGGTATGCAGGCATCTGCCTGTGCCTGAGCAAAGGCATGCTGAGGTGCCACAGGGGCTGCAGGAATATGCAGGTCTTCACCCCTGGGGGAAGAAGATCCTTCTGCACCGAACACAGGATGTTACAAATGGCTGGACTGCAGATGAACACTTGCCATGGATACAACAGTAGGAATAAATTCCAACTGTCTTGTCTCTGATGGGACTTGACATAGTGTGGGATACCCTGACCAGGGCACCCTGAAGCTGATGGGTGACAGGAATACTGCCTTTGAACCACCTTTCTGGCATGGAAAATAAGGAGTGATCTCCCTTCAGAAGGAAGGTAGTGGGAGCCTTGCAACATGCACGGAAAAAATTGATTGGTTTCATTGTTCCCAAAACAGTCATTCCTTTGAAAGTTTCCTGTACATTCACAACATGGCAAAGCTGCAAGTGAAGTAAGTGCTAAATCAAATTCATGACTTTTCTCACACAGCCATGAGAAAATGCACAGTTATACTGGAAAAAGCAACACCGTCAGCCCCTGTAGATGTGAAAGGCTGATTTACACCCCCTCTCACACTTACGTGGCCTCAGCAACAGCACTGGAGATGCATAAGCAGCATTTGGCCACTATTTGGGAGTTTCTTAGTTATGGATATAATTAGTAGTAATACTTTGACAATTTATCAAAAGAATTATGGTAAGAAAGACAAGAACAGGAGTCACGGTGTATTTAAAAAGAAAAGCTTGTGCTACTGGCTTCTCTAACAGGTTAGTGGGAAAATTGTCTTTGTCTATGGAGACTTTGCATTTACCAGATATTTGATATTTGAGACTCCTACAGGTGGCTTTTAAAGAGGTGAATTAGACACGATAAGTTTCAGAGTAAATAATTTCTGTTATTTAGTTGAAACACGATCTGGTATTTGCAGAATAGTTAATGATGTTGTGACTCTAGCGCAGTGGCTTTAAAGAGTCTTCAACAATGTCCATCACTCAAATAGGTTAGGAAAGATAATCTAATCTATCCCCATGAAACAAATGCTTTGGCTGTGCTTTTCATCATCCATTCATAAACTCTCTCTGTTTTGGAATATCTTTGCAAGAAATCTGCCAGAGTGAAGCTGAGAAAAACCACTTCTAGAAATGGGAATTTGAAGCCTTTCAACAGATCTAAGACGAACTTATTTTACTATCCATTGCAGGTGAACAAACACCCTATCAACGCCTCTTACCTGAAGTGTGAAATTCACAGTAATAAATCTCAGATTCTGTCCAACAGCAATGCAATATTTCCATGAGGCTGCTCTATCCATAGTAAATAGGTAACTATGGAGACTGATGAACATTTGGCTGTAATCAGGGAAGAAAGAGTGGGGAAATCAAAGTTTTCTTTTCTCATTTGCAGGCTTAGGGTACGCTTATATGTGCTGATTTTTAACAGCTGTCTGCATCAGTTGAAGTGTGCACCCAAGCCAGGTCTAAAATCTGCAAATCCCACCTTAGGGAATTTTCAGGGAAAGAAATTAAAGTCACTGTAATGCTAAAAACTCCACTAACCTGTTCCAGAGAGACACCTTAGAAGGAAGAAACTCTTCTTGAATACATATATATTTCATGCTCATTATTTTCCAGTCTATATGGGCTAGGAAAAATACATGGTTTGTGAGCTTAACACCTGCTGCAGCACTGCAGAGCAAGATGCAGAGGCTGAGGAGAACAGCATGAGGGGGGCTTTCATCACCTGCTGCTGCTGGGCCTCCTTGCTCAAAGGCCTGAGCTGGGGAGATTGTTGGGGACTATATTTACTTTTGTACTCCTGAGATGTTTCACATTCAGTGGGAGCTCTGGACATGTGCAGTATCCATAGAGGCCCACTGATGTAAGTGGGGTAAATGTACAGAAATCAGCCTCACTGACATCATCTCTTTTGTGCTGCTGTCATTAGCTGAGAACAAAAGCTCAAACAGAGAGATCCTAGGCTGTTGAGTGTGATCACAGCAGCTAAACACTAAACAGGTGACTTTTGCAGCATCTAAAAAGTCACCTGCTGAGCCACAGGGAGGCACAGATTTGCAGCAGGCTGCTGTGAGTTGTGTGAAGTGGGAGGTATGGCACGATCACCCCATGGGCTTATGCTGGGGCTGCTGCAGTGATGTTGCTATAGAACACAAAGTAACACAACGGGGACACGCAGCTTTCTTAAGGTAAAAGGAGAACTTTTAATTAACTTTTAATTTAACTCCAACATTTATAGATTTCTAAAAGTGACAGTGGATTGTAGGGTGAAACTGCCACCTCTCCAATGACACTGGACAAACTAACAGTTCATCAAATTTCTCTTCTTCCATAAAAGAAGGCAAAACAATAAGTTATTTACATAAAGTGTGTGAGACAGTTTGTTACAAGAATGTAAGCATCAGAAAAACTTAAAAAATCAGGGCAACACAGTGAGGTCTCTGTGTACTTCTGGAGATAAATAACTAGCCATGCTGAGCCATGAGAATTAACCTGAAAGGGATTCAAAGGGAACAGAGCTTGAAAATAATCCTGAAAGAGAGCAGAGATCCTACAAGCCAGTGGGATGCATGAATATGCCTAATTTTCTATCTGCAGCTGACTATAACCTCTTCCTTCAGCTTTGACCTCTTGCGCCTTCAGGTGAACACAAATATGAAAACAGCATGTGACTGATATGGACCACCTCAATCCAGGTAGGCATTTTTCCTGCAGAAATTGTGCCTCTGACACTCTGTGTCTTATTTTACATCTCAGTGAGCTCCATACTTGCAGCAGGTTAGTGGAAGGTGTTTCACTGGAAATTACTCATTCTGTTAAGACTCAATGTTCGTAACAGATATTTTTCTGAAATCTCTCCTCTCTAGACACACAAGTCTGAGCTGGTATTCCTGCTCTGGTTTTGCCCCTCCTTTGTAACTGATGGGGGGAAACTGGAGCAGAGATGGATGACTCAGTGCTCTATGGAACACATTGACCTGGGACAAACCAATTTCCATCTCTCACTGCTGACATTTGAGTCAGCAGATGCAAGAATTCATCTTGAAGTTGCAGGCATGAGGATTGACTCTGTCAGAAGACTCCCCCTTTGGACCTGTTCAGATGTAATTTCTAAGGCTGTGTTTAACCTGTCTGCAGCCTCAGGCTGTTTCTGTGTTCATTTACACAGTAGGAGAAGACAACAAGTTAAGTCACAAGGTAAATTCTATAGTTTTCTACCTGAAATTCTCCTCATTATCAGGATCTGTTCCTCAGCCAGAAAAATTGTTAACCAAGTCCTTTCTACTTGCATAATTCAACACTCAAATTCTCACTCCAGAGTTTTTGCAGCGGGTGCTTCTCATTAATAACACATATACAGCCTCAGCATCATTAGGATGGCATCTAGCTAGAGGTCATCCCAAATTCTTTCTTTCATGAAACAGTTCTCCTTGGTGGAAGCTCATTCTGCCTACCTGTGTACCTCTGGTATTAAATTTTTAATGGCTTCAACCATTCTTTCTTAAGTAATTCAGACACAAGGATTAATCTTGGATCCTCACTTCCATAATTTCTTGTATATGTACTTCAATAGATAAGTTATTTTTATATGTATACATACATACACTAGCTATACACATGCACATTAAAATTTCAGTATGTATATGCAAATATAAGATTCATCTAAATATTCACAAGTCCAAAGATGAGATTCATCCCAGATACTGAAAGACTTAATGAATGTCATGTCAGTACTGCTGACTTGAAGTTGGCCAGTGTAATTCCAATTCACAGGAAATGACCTAGGCAACTACAGACCTACTAGTCTAACTTCAGTTCCAGGAAAAAATATGGAGAAGATCATATTGGGTGCTACTGAAAGGCACTGAAAGAACAATGCAATGATCAGGCACAGTCAACGTGGTTTGGGAAAAGCTTTCAAGGGAAAGCTGTTTTGCTGATTTGACAACTGCAATAAGGAAGCCCACCTAGCAGATGAAGGGAAGGCAGTGGATGCAGTTTTTCTGGATTTTTAGTAAAGCTTTTGATAGTGTCCCTCACAGCATCCTTTTGGTCAAGTTGCCCAGCTGTGGGATGAGTAGATTCACAAGGTGCTGGGTGGATTCTAGGGCTCAAACAATTGTAGTGAATGGGGCTTCGTCTGACTGGTGACACTCAGCAGTGCTGTTCCTCAGCATTCAGCTCCAGGACTAGTCCTGTTCAATGTATTTATCAATGAGCTGGATGCAGGAGTTGAATGCACCATTGGCAATTTTATTGATGATACCAAACTGGGAGGTGTTACTTACTCTCTTGGGGGGAAAGAGCTCAAATCTTGATCAGGGATGCTCAAACTTGACATTAGGAAGCATTTCTTTACCAAGAGTGTGGTCAAACACTGCAACAGGTATCTTGTTGCGGTGGCTGATGCCCCAAGCCTGTCAGTGTTTAAGATGAATTTGGATAATGCCCTTAATAACATACTTTAACTTTTGGTCAGCCCTGAAGTGGCCAGGCAGTTGGATTAGAGAATGGATGTTTGCAGATTCCTTTTACTGACCTATTCTATTCTATTCCAGTTTTAGAAGGGTTATAATGTTTGGAAAACCTCTGCCCTACAAAGCATGATAACAAACACACATAAATTTGACCTGAGGCATGACTACAATTTGTTTTATTTACCTGCTTTTCCAGACAGCAAAGATTTTATGAACAGAGCATTTTGTCATGCAGCTACCTCTCCAGTGTCTGCTGGGGTGTGAAGCTTGGTGGAGAAAGTAACTGTGCTTCCTCTGCAGGGACATCTGCTGGGTGACTGCTCTGATGTCTTTATTTCTCCATTGAGATTTGTATTGCTGAGGTTTATCCCTTATTTTTATAAATCACTGGTGTGATTCTCTGCTCTCAAAATTGAGGTCTCAACACAAGCCAAGTGAAATACCATCAAGCCCATCACCACTTGTAGCGATGAGTGATTTGCTTGTAGAGGGTTTGAAGAGCAGCCTGGTTGCATGCTGCCCTGGCAGCCACTCCTGCAACACTAAAGGATACCCTGGGTTGCTGGAAACAGCTCACACCATCCCCCCTTTCTGTGGCTAATTTATCTAATGGATCCAAGGTCAGGTCTGAAGTCTTAAGGACCATTAACTTCTTCACACTGTTTCCAGCTCCTCACCCTCTGATGTGTTTGCACATGCCAGCATTTACATCCAGACCCACCAGTTTCCTGAGGATGCAGCTGTGCCAGCTCTGTTCACCTTTAATTTATTGCTACAGGGAAGACATTAAGATGTGAATAAGAGCATAAAATTCCTTCAAAAGGTTACTGGTCTGTCTAAAACAGCAGAGGCAAATTAAACTGATTTTCAGAAAGATTTCTTTAATCTGTGGTCCCCATGTTGAGGAGAGTTCAAGCTAACCTTCTAGAAAAGGAGTTTGCTGCACTGGGCTTAGTGGGGAACCATCTTCATCAGTGAAAGAGCAAACCAAATAGGGTGCAGCTGAAGGAATTTAATTTTGTAGCTATGCCCTCCTCAAACTTTTCCAGTGGATGGATAACTTTTCTCTCATAACTGTGGACTGTAATGAGGATCTCATTACAGACTCAATGCAGACATACTGTCTGCATTTGAGACTGCCTTTCTTATTTCTTAGCATAATTTGTGTTTCTTCTGTCCTCTCTTTTTTTCCAGGCTGGCACTGCATTGATGGTTCTAAGAGATGCAGCACACTCTCTTCCTTTCCTCTTCTTTATTTTTCAGACTTTATTTTGATGCCTTGTCTCTTAATATTTCTCTTCCCAACTTACAAGTTGGAAAACTTCTCTCACCTTTACACATTTTCTCTTCACAAACTGTTTAAATCAGGAAAAAATCCATGGGACTCCTTGGTGTTTGCTGTCACGTATGTCTGTTATAGCTGGGAAAAGGTAAATGTTATGAATTAGTCTTGCATGTTCTTTGATAATTTTTTTTTAAACTACCTGAATTTATGTCCTAGTAAACAACAATCTTTTGGTTTTCTTCTAGTCTTTTACCTTAGACTTGTAAGTTGAATGCATCATACTCAAAATTCTATCTAGACTTCATTGCAGGGAAAAGTCATTGCAAAAAATAATTTTTACAGACAGCTTGTTCCAGGAATGTGTTTTACACTCCTCTCTTGTGGGTAGTTAAAAAAAAGCCACAGAAAAACTGTAGTATTGCTTTGTAGTGAAAACTTTGGGGCCCTTAGGTTAGTTAGTTTAGAGGTTAGTTTAGAGGAATTAAAGGCAGATATGTGAACTGATACCTCTCTGACCTGCAGTTTCAGAAGCTGCAGTATGAAATGTGGGGGATTTCAGTCTGCAGACCTGGGAGCACAAACAGCTGTGTGGGAAGATTTCAGGCTCACCCCTCTGTGGTGCTATTGGAGGGCAGTGTAATTAGGGTCTCCAGATGGGGCAGTAGTTAGTTGGTGGCCATAATGACACAGCCAGGGGCAGCCCAAGCACCCAGTGCCTCATGGCTCAGCTCCTGCAGGAGAGGACACTCACGATGCTGCTCTGGGAAGGGGAGGAAACTGGCAAGTTAAGGCCAAAGGCAGCTTTTACAAAAACAAGCTATAACACAGACCCTTTCCCTGCCATGCCCCAGCCCTGAGACGTTTGCAAAATACCCAACCACCCCTGGTTGGGCTGCTAAGGAGCACAGGGCACATGGGGACAGGCAGCTGCCAGGCACCCCATGGGTGCTGCAAGAGCTTATTCCCCTCCTGGGTGGGCAACCAGCACCTGGTGCAGGCACAGCTCTGTGGGGTCATTCTTGTGGAGCTCTGGAGCTTTGAGCTGAGTAAAAAGATGTTCCCAGGACTGCTATGACTTGAATTATGTGGAAAAAGGAAATTTCTCTGGGATGTCATAATGATGAATTTGGCAAGTTCTGCATCATCTCTGCAGCCTGGACAAATAGCCTGTCAGTATCAAGTGCAAGAGCAGCTGGGGTGAGGGAGTGGGAGAAGTGCAATATTTCCCTTCAACACTGCCTCAAGCTGAGGTCCCATGCACAGGCTCTGCTCTACCCAGTGCTGTGCTTAGTTAAAAGCTGCTCCAAAGTTGCTGGGGAGGAGAGGAGCTGCCAAGGACCATTCACTCTGCACCAGCTCTCAGTGATCAGCTTGGGTATCTGCTACTCCTTGATCTCTGCCCCTGCTGAGCTCTCTCCAGCTCCCATGACCTCTCCTCTCTGCTACATACACCCTTTGCCTTGAGCTGTAGCCAGAGGAGACCTCAGTCCAATGACTAAATTTGAGAGGCAAATGCCCTTTTGCACATTTTGTGCTGGTGAAGGAGTTGTTTTCCCAGTGGAGATTTTAGTGTTTAGAGGAAAAACAAAAGCTCTCCTGGCAAACTGCCATGAAGAAGATTTCTGTGTCTCTCCAAGGCCATCTCCTGGCATGGCTCTGTCAGCTGAATAAGCAATTTCTCTAATCCTCAGGCTGACATAATTCTGGGCACAAAACTCCTTAAATATTTATTCAAGGTGTCTTTGAGCCACTGTGCTCAGTCTGTGTGTCATAAACTCTTATCTGCTACTCATGTGGCAAAAAGAGTTGGAAAAAACAGACTTGTGGAGGACATAACTCTGCAAATGAAGCCTGAGTTGGGGCCAAAAAAGAACCAGGATCACAAGAAATAAGTTATTCTGTGGCCAACTCAGAGGCTGCTAAGATGTATGGATCAGAGGAGGCAGAAATGCAAAGGCAGCAGTGAGAGGAACAAGGCCAAGGTGTCTGGGGATGTGTGCTTGTTATGATTAGCCCATGGATTATGGAGTTTTGTGTCTAAAACCAGCAATTACCAACTGGCTCACCACAGAGCAAAGAGCTTAAAAATGTAGCAAATTTGGGATTTTAAACTTAGTTGGAAGATTTGCTAAGCTTTATCAGAGCAAGTTTTAACCCTTTGCAGCCATAGAGTTAATTGAAAGAACATCCTTTATTTGTCTTCACCAAGGGCTTTCACATTTTCACAATTTTTTCATCAGTTTGCTAAATATCCTGTGTACACAAGTGCATTTTGATGTTTGTTTCCTCTTCTAGCCACTGACTTTCAAATGTGATACCTACACTTCTGATCTTCCCATATGCCTACAATTTTGTGTTCTGGATTCCCTCTCCCACATAATAGTGCTAAACTGTTCCAAAGAGTTCCACAATTCAGTTAAATATTGCATTAAAAAGCACTTCCATTTGTTTGTTTAAAGCCTACTGCCCAGTAATCATATTAGATCTTCACAGTCCTTGTATTGTGCAGAAAATCAATTGTTTTTCCCTATTACTTTCCCCTATCACTGTAGCACTAGTTCTTGTCTGTGCAGAGTCCCCTGTTTAATCTCTTCTCTGCATGCTGGAGAATCTAAAACTATATTTTTCTGCTCTCAAAAGAAGGTTTTCCATATACCTTATCTCTGTAGTTTTCAAATTTATTGTATTTCTAAGCTGGGATGACTGACACCGCAAGCAATATTGGAGATGCATTTATATGCTTTTATAAGGTAGGGTAATCATGTTTCCCATTTCCTTCTCTCTCCCTGAGATGCAGAAAAGGCTGAACACTGCATCCTCAACACTCATCTACTGCTTCTACCTCCACTACCTAGACTGATAAAATATATTAAATCCAAATACACCAACATGCTGTACTCTGCTGCAGCAGTCATACTGCTGACCACGTCCCACAGTTTACTTTGTCTCTCTCTGAGCACTGAGTGACATTTCCAGACAACAAGTCACATTGATATCAAGAGCTCTTCTCTGGCTTATAAGGGGTAATTCAGAGGCTGTGGATGGGGATGGTGCAGTAAAGATAATTTGCTCCTTGAGTTTGACTATGCTTTTATTTGCACTCAATTTCACCTGCAAGCTCATTGCCCACTTATTTAGTGTTCTGGTGACAATTCTTGCAGACAGTTTTAGACTAGACTATCATGATTTATTTTGTATTATCTTCAGGTTGTGTAGCACATATTGCTACTCCTTTTCCATCAGCACTTTGAACTGTGTCACACCCATACAAAAATGGCTGGTGCAGGTATGTACAGCATGCATTGAATAGTCCCAGTATAGAATCTCATGCACCCTGCCAGAAACCTGGTTTTTAACTGTTAATCTCTGGCTTCTTGCAATTAATCATGTATTAGCCTGACTAAGAACTTCCCTTCTACTCCTGGCAGCCCAATTTCTTTTAGAATCGATGGTAGGACATTTTGTGCTGAATCCCAACTGGACCACATTTCACAATGTGTGCCTGCCACTACTCACACGCTTGAAATGTGAGTTTTGAAAATGTTGCCTGTAACCCTGTAATCCCCTCCTGTGAGACAGGAAGGTTGAATGTGGGAGGAGCAGTTACCCTCTCCAGGATGGGCCTGGGAAATGAGGATGATTTAGGCAGCTGCCACCACATCAGAGCCTTTTGTGTTGTGGGCTGCGAGGCAGTGGCAGGTTGGCTCAAATGATGGGAAGGTTCAGCACAGCCAGACTAATGATGGGTGGTGAAAATTCAGATGGCTGAAGATAATTACTGAATTTTAGATAGGCTTTGAGAAATCAAATGAGTTCTATGGCTGTTCTACCATCCAGAAATCGGTAATACATTAGTGGATGCACTGGAAGTAATGTTTGAGAGTCTAAAAATAGGCTGCATATACCACTCCTTTTGCTTCCCCGGGAGTGCTGAGAACATTCAGTACTTATTAAACAAGGCATACAAAAAGGTTGAGGTTTACATATTCCTTTTTATGAATTCTTCTTTGAAAAATACCAGAGTAGCCATTTATAGCTGTTCTACTTGTGAGAAGTCATTTGACCAGACAAAATTAAAAGGAGGGGATATACCACTCACTGGGCCACAAAACTTACTGCTGTGGTGGAGTCTGGGGGTTCCTTTTCTGCATGAAACCTCATCCTCAGCATGACTGCTTCTCAGAAGCTTTCCTTCCTACAAACCTAGGAACTGGCAAACCTTTGAAGCAATGACTTGCAGGAGAGAAACAGGAGAAATCCTGTTTTCCAGGCAAAAGGCCAATAATTACAGGGTGATATTTCTTTAAGTGACAAGAAAGTAAGTCACAAGGACTTCTTTCTGAGTTTTGTTACAGGGGACTGTAACACCTCCTGCACCAGCCAGACCAGAGACTTTGGTCACCAAAAAGCCTATTGTGATTACTGTGAATCAAAATATCCTTGGGGGCATTTTTTCCCCAAAAATTGTCCAAGAAAATCACCTGTGAAATCTGTTTCACAAAAGCATGTAAACAATATCAACTGCACCTACCTGTTATCTAAAGCCTTGGGGCTTGTGTTTACTTGGTGTATTCCCACACCCAGTGTAGTGTCATGTGGAGAGAACCCAAGAACTCACATTAGATTTCCCACAAAGAGTTTAGCACAGACAAGAAGAGCAGGGAAGTTTTTTCTTTCAAGCCCTGGAAAATGTATCTGAATTTAAGAGCAAGAGCTTGCAGTCTAAGTTTTGATGGATTTATATTTGTGGAAGTGACTGCTATTTTTACTCTGGAGACATTTTTCTGCACCTTGGACTTCACGCACACTCCTTGCTCCATGGCCTCTCTGGAGCATTTTGGGCTAGAAGGAATGAACCATGTCTCCTCAAGGTGCTGCTGCTGGGGCTATTAATGGAGCTGGCCTGGCTGTATCATGTGTGCCACTGCAGGCCAGATGATGAAACCATAGAAAGTTCATGACCATAACTATTTCTTTACATATAAAGCCACTGCTCTACTTCAAAGTTTGACAGTGGATGTAAGGGAAATGTAATTCACCAAATAGGAGAAAGACTGATCAAAACCAAATTACCAACAAGTTGTATTTAGTTTTGGGAGCACCAAAGTGTGGCATTTTGTATCCTGAAATACTTCTATTTTTATATTCAAGGATAGCATAAAGTGAATTTGATGAGAAGTCCTGTGTTCCCCACTGAGTGTCCTTGCCTACATGCTCATGACTCCCACAGCCCTTTTCCAAGAGATCCTGAGTTCACCCAGCCTCTTGTGCCAAAGGCATTTTCTTGGTAGGTGGAAATGGGTATTTGAACAACTGCTGTCTAAATCTGATCTCATTCCCAGGTAAGGTGCCAGGACATTTCTGTTATTCTCCTTTAACCATGTTCCATAAGAAGACTGAGCAGCCTTGTACTTACTCAAGTCAGACAACCAAAATAAAAGGAGGGATTTAAGACTCCTTTGAGAATGAAGCAATGAAATTTAAGTTTGTGCCTCTGGAGTTCTTCACCAGAGCTAGATATTAACAGATAATTTCTTTTATTTCAAAAGGAAAATGTTTTCAAATTTCCTACAGCCTCTACTTTCACAGTATTTAAAAATTAAATCAATAACTAAACAGAAAGAGAGGAAGAAAATATGAAAGGTCCTGTGTTTAGTAAAACTGTGCAGTTTTAAGTAGATTAGCAGCATTTCCCTTCAGAGCATCTATTTACTTTATTCTACATAAAATTCTGAACAACATAAAAATTCCCCTGATCTTGAGAAATCTTTTGGCATTTGCAAAGGACTTTCAGGCAAGCTGTTAAACAATGATATTTTCCTTTGGTAATTGGTATTAAAAAAATTCTCTCCCTCTGCTTGTGTATCAGGGGCAGACAGAAAAGAAAATTTCTAGATCCAAAATTATAGGGAGCCTGGCAGTATAGATTAAAACCCTAGCGCTGACATAGCAGTGTCACATTTGGAACTGATGGCAACTTCAGTACCACAACTCTCCAAAGACTGAATCTTCTGAGTACAAGGTGAAAGGGATTACTAAAACTGGAGGAAAACTTTCCATCCCTTCCTTACTTGCACTTACTCTACTGTGTCTAATAGCTGTGCTGGTACTCTCTTAGCAGCTACTAGTAAATATCATAGGTTAAAGATCAATTTATCTCTGATATGATGAATATTTACTTACTTTAACTTCCAATTTTTGGCATAAAAACTTCTCTTGGTGTCAAAAGTCACTTAATGTTGTGATGGCTCCCTTAAGGGCTGTTACTGCCTATCTTGTATAACCCAAATACCTGTGCCTGATGGAAAGATTTGTAAGGTGTATCCATAAAATTAAGTGTTATTTATTTTCTGAAAGGTTTCGAGGCTGCAGAAAAAACCTATTTATGCTACAAATTACATCAGTGGTTTCTAAAGTAGTTGAGTCTGTGGACTGCTGCCAGCCCATAATGTCTCTCCCAGATGACCACACAATATCCTCACTGCTCACATTGAAAGCACCACTGATGTCATTCCCAGCGCTCTCTGTGAGCTACTCACTGCATCTATGGAAATCATTGGTGAAAACCAGGTCCATAACACTGGTGGCCATTAAGCTGTCCTGAAATCTTGAAAATCACAGATCCTGCCCCTCATTTGGCTCCCAGTCTCATAAGAAATCCAAGCAGTACAGATACTTTGAATGCAAAAGTTAAGAGTATCCCACTGCAGTTTGTCAGACTACAAGCACAGGAATTTCTTTTTTCCTTTCTGAGCTGTTGAAGTACACAGCTGACTCTGAATTATGCATGCCTACAGTAATTCTTGCATTGAATTAAATCACTAATCCTGGTGTTAGTGCTCCCTCTGAAATAATTTTTTAATTCATTTTTTTCCCCTCCATGTCTTTCTGTTTGGTTGATTATGGTCTTAAAATTGGGCTGAGCACACAACACAGGAAAACTCATTTTACCCATGTGTCATATTGCCTAATGCCATGCTATCAGTGTAAATCCTTAATACACAGAAACAGCTGAACACTTTCTCTTTGGCAATTCAGAATTACCAGATTATTTCAGCTATCCCAAATCCCAACAGCAAACATGCAGATACAGTCCCTGTTGCAGGAGACATCAGCTGCAGCAAGTAGCAGCAGTAGGGTGACTACTCCAAGCCCACATCATGCCTTGGGATGAGCTGTGGGCTACCTGAGATGAAGTGAAGCAAACAGCATGGCCCTACCGAAGCACTGTATGCATCCTTCACCCAGCTATTAACCCTGGTAGGATGCTGCAGCCTCCAGGAAAAGGGCAGGCTGGCCAATGTCAGCAGCTGCTAAGGTGTTGTTGTTCTATTTCTAGAGTCCCATACCATTGTTATCAGATTTCTAAAGTCCACACCTCCTCAGTGCATTCTTATGGCTGCAGATCTTCACAGCACAGACTCCTTCTTCTGCATCTTGTTGTTGTTTGTGGGGTTTTTTTTTTTGTTTGTTTTTTTGGGGTTTTTTTTTGTTTTTTTTTGTTTTTTTTGTTTTTTTTTTTTGTTTTTTTGGGGTTTTTTTGGTTTTTTTTTGGGGGGGGTTTGTGGGTTTTTTTTGGTTTTTTGGGTTTTTTTTTTTGTTTTTTTTTTGTTTTTTTTGCTTTTTTGGGTTTTTTTGGGTTTTTTTGGGTTTTTTTTGGGTTTTTTTGGGTTTTTTGGTTTGGGTTTTTTTTTTGTTTTTTTTTTTTGGGGGGGGTTTTTTGGGTTTTTTGGGTTTTTTTTGTTTTTTTTTTTTTTTGTTTTTTTTTTGTTTTTTGTTTTTTTGGGGTTTTTTTTTTGGTTTTTTTGGGTTTTTTTTTTGTTTTTTTTGGGGGGTTTTTTTGTTTTTTGTTTTTTTTTTTTTTTTGTTTGTTTTTGTTTGGTTTTTTTTGTTTGGTTTTGTTTTGTTTTATTTTTTTGCTCCCCCCTCAGTTTAGAGCTCCTCCAAGGCTCCCCCTGACTGCCTAACCCACCCCCTTTTATCCCAGTTGTCTTCATTGGTCACAGCTGCAGCCCAATTAAGGACATCACAGCTGCAGCCCATCGAGGGCAACCGGGACCTCCCGGGGCAAAGCCTCTATACAGATATTCAAGTACAATACATTTCCTCTACTATATTTCCCCCTTTTCTTTTACTTACAGAACCAGGTTTTACATACAATACTTCAAGTACAATACATTTCCTCTTCTATACTAAGGCAGGAGGATGAGCCTGCCCATGGACAACATGCTGTATCTGCATCCCAAACTTGTCCTCAAGGAGACACACATAATTTCCTTCAAATCTGGGGTCTTCCTCAGTGCTGGTGCTTCGTCCTTCATCTCCTGCTTGGCTCTGTTGTCCCACAGAGGTTGTGGTACCACTGTCACTGCTGTGACTGGCCCCATACCACAGTGTCCACAGAGGCCCCACAGGGCTGTACCCTGTCCCTGCCTGCAGCCGCGGGGAGGGAGGCTCAAGAAGCTGTCACTTGTACCACAATGCTGCCAGCCCCCAGGGCAGCACCCAGAGTGGGATCAGGGGTGCATGAGGCACAGGGACTGCAAGTACTGCCCTGCCAACACTGAGGAAAAGGAGGAGCGGACTCCCTCTTACATCTGTGTGTTTGCTGTCTGCACGTGATTCCCATCACTGCCACATTCAGGGGACTCTGCAGCAGGGTTGTGTGAATGTTAATTAAACCGATCCCAGCTTTTATGTGTCCAGCTGAAGAGGCAGGCTGGCAGCGCTCTAAATTTAGACTTGTTGGGAGCTGTTTGAGAAGACAAACACAGACAGAGCCGTACTGAAGTATCCTGTGGCAGCACCCTCCAGTCACAAAATGGCATCAGTCCGTGGCAAATGGGCCAAATGAGCAGTGCAGGACAGCCCTGCTTACAGCAACAGTGTGGTTTTATATCAATAGTATCAACTGGTCAAGCCTTGAACAATTACACTCCCATGGTGGATTGTGTGGATTATGTTAAAAAACAGAAGATGCAGGAAATGGCACTATTTGAACTGGGTAAATTATGTAAAAGAAGACAAGTCACCCTAAATGAACAAACAAACAAACAAACACACTCATCAATTGAAAATTTTGACTCTTGCATGAGATTAAACTTTTACTGCTTTTCCTGCCTGGGGTTAGGGTTAGGGTTATGCCTAGGGTTAGCATCTCCAAAACCACAGAGCCCAGAGCTCCAGGCACACTGCAGCTGCCAAAGGCATCCCCAGGGGAAGGCAAAACTGCCACAACCTGGCTGCCTCCATGACTTTTGCCTCTGGACCAGCCTTAGCCCAAGGCTGCTTTGACTGCCTAGGGTTAGGGTTAGGGTTAGACTGAGATTTATTTTGACCTTTTCCCTGATCAGTTATGTCAATAATTTAAAATATTACCTGGAAGGTGGGTGGGTGGTTATAACTTTTTTTTTCCCTCAGAAAGGGTCTCTGATGACGTATGCCCACCATTGTGCTTACATCAGTTTTGTGGAGCACCTCAGGCTGTGTGCCATGGTTGGTTTCTGCATACTGAATTTATTGCATGTGCTTCACATTCTCCCCCAGCTTCTACCCAGTCTGTGGTCCTTGGAGAGGCTGTCTGGAGAAGAGCAATGCAGAAATACAAGTTAATGAGACAAAGAAAGGGCAGTAGGAAGACTGAAAAAAATGAAAGTTGTGACAGAGTCTTCAACTTGCAGAAAGCTTGTGCAAATTCCCTTGTATGCTTTATTAGAAAATTAGTAGCTTGGGCTTCCCAAAGGGAGTCAGCAAGTAAGTTTGATAAATGCAAAGTTGTCCTTGTAAATCTGGTCTCTGATAATGGAGTTTCTATAGGATTTGAGTATCTAGACCCTTTTTCTCCTCTTTGGTACCCCTTTGGCACTGTTTTCAAAAGGACAGTATTTGCACCAAAGATTTTTCACCAGTACTTCTTTCAGACTGTACCAAAATTCTTACCTTTCATGTTACTACATTTTCTTACCTTTCATGTTTACTACATTACACCTATTGTTTGAACAGGAAAGGTTATTTTTTAGTCTAACCTGATCTGTAGCACTATGTTAACCTGTTACAAATTGAGTTTTTCATATGTTTTCACATTTCAGAATTTCTACTAAAGCCTATAATTATTACAGATCTGAATATTCTGTCATTTAAACACTTTTATTTCCATTTTTGGCATAATTGGCTACTTGATTGAAAAATTCTTCCTTTATGACACCATTTTCCTTTGATAGGGTCCTCTGACCCTCACCCAAGAAAAAGACATTTTCCCTTTCTTCATTACTGCAATTACATCAGAAAATGATAGCTTGCTGAATGATACAAATGTTAGTGAATATTGTTCTCTAGAAACCCATTTGTCCCTTTTCCACCCACAGGCAAAAGTTGGTTGTTTGCTTGAAGGGATTTGAATTTCACATCAGCAAGAGCTCTCAGTGCCAAATCGCCCTGATGTGCAGGACTCGCTAACCCGCTGTTGCTGAAGGATGAACTGCTGTCAGATCATGACTTGGGGACACCAATGCAGATCATGGCATAACCCTGCAGGTCACAGAATGGGGACATCTCTGCCATGGGGATGTCTGTGCAGATCACAAAGTGGGGAGATCTGTGTCACCAAGTCCCTTTACACCAGCTGAGGATCGATCCACACCCATGTGCGCTGGGTGTGGCAGGTCAACAAAAGACCTGGGTTCTGTGAGCTGTATATTTACTGACTGGAAAGCCATTTAATTCCTCAGGAAATTATGTTTTTCTGTTTGCTTAAAACAGTATGTGGGAAATAGTAAAGGTGTGAAGTATAGGACAGAGGGTTGATAAACAGCTTATGTGGTTGACAGCTTTGTCTGCATGGTCCCTACAGGGCAGAACTCTTTTGTTGGAAAGAATCAAATCCTAACTGACTGGTTCAAAGTTATTTCCCTGAAGTCAGTGAAGAAAGAAAGGAAAGCAAGCAATTTAAGGGGAAAAAATGCTCTGGAAACAAGGGTAAGCCCTTTCCTCAGAGCCTTCTCTCAAAACACATTTTTGAAGTGAGTAGATAGGATTCATTGCACCATGTCATCATAAAGAAAACATTAAACTGACCATAGGAATTACACCCTGAAACTGCCTACTTCTTTTTGGTGATTATAAAAGGCAGTGTCCAGCTACCAGCACCAGCTCAAACCTCTTCAGTGCAGAATCTCATGTTAGATGGGGGAGCTCTCTCCTTGCTGCGAACACTTCCTGGTGATGGGCAGAGTGATGATTGTGCTATGTTTTCCCCCTTCTGTCAAGGATCCCAGTATCTTTAGGTCACCTGGAGCAGATTATGATGTAGCACCATTTTATTTTATAATGCTGGCTGGCTAGCACATACATTATTCATGGGAGCAGTAACATACAGTGCATGATTTAAAGGTGGTAATTGCTCATCTGTATATTCTAGGGAATAGCCCTGCTATTTAAAATACTCTGAAGCTCCTAAGCAAAATCTATTTTTTCTCTCAACTGGAAACAGATTTGGTTGATAAATGTATAATTGCTGTAGCATGCCAAGAGATGCTTTAGCTGACAGGAATATTCTGATAGAGGCAGGAATTCAGCACTGTATCTTAAATATAGGGCACAAATTTCCATCTAATCTGAAGGCCAGAAATAAGAAGAGTAAGGTTTGGAATGGCTCATATTTTTTTTTCTTATATGAAATTGAATCATGAAATTATAGAATAGTTTGGGTTGAAAAGGACCTTTAAAGGTCACCTAGTGCCAACCCCCCTTCAATTCGACATCTGGAACTGGAATAAGTTGCTCAGAACCCCTTGCTTGCACTCCTCATAGTACTAAAGGTGTTAAAAGCAGTATTACCACCCGCCTGAGTAAAGTAAGCAGGGATTTATGGCACCCGCCAAGCTCTGGGAAATTTTGGTTGTGATAAGGTGCTTTCAAGTGGAAGTGGGGGTCATTTCTGGCAGGAGCACAACCACTGGAGACTACTGAGAATGTCAGAGTTTTTGGGAAAAACCTGACCTTATGGAATATGGGTATAGGAACTAGGACAGACTGTGAGCAAATTTATTTCTTTGTGTCATGCTGGCTGTGGGTTGTGTCACCTGTGCTAGCCAGACAGGTCAGCGGGGCACACAAGGACATTTGACCCTCCAGGAGATGGCAGAGCTACCCTTTAGCACACCACAACATAAAGCAAGGTCTTTCAGGCACTTTGAAGAAAAGAAACTAAAGCATATGAATTCATAAAATCATACCCAAATTAACCCTACTTGTTTGAAACTGGAGGCAGCACTGCTTGCATGAGCCTGCTGCACTATTGCAGTCCCCAGCTGCAAAGCTCCCGGTTTTATCTCCACTCCTTCACCTGGGTGAGGAGCCAGTTTCCTCAAGCAGCCTTGTCCCACCTCAGGCTGCTCCTGTCCGTCTCCTCCAGCTGCCCAGGGCAGCAATCTGCAGGAGTAAAAACAAGAACAAGAGGGGGAAGATTTGTGCCTCCTCATCAGGCAGCAAGGGAAGAGGCCAGTGAGGACAGTGATCACTACCATGAGGGCATCAACCCAGTCCAAACTGAGGAATGGCATCAGATCTTAGGACTGAAAAAAAAATAAATCACAAAGCCTTTTCAATAAATAGAGTATTTTTATTAAGCAATTGTTTGATACAGTGTAGACAATAATTGGCTAAATTAAGTCATATGGAACAAGTGACCCTGTACTCACTTGCTAATTATAATTCTCTGCCATCTGTTCTGGGAAATAAACTAATTTCCATTCTTGCAGGAGTCAGAGACAGGTGTATGTACAGCAGAAATTATCTAGCAGCAGCACAGAAGAGGCTGTCCACTATCAGCAGAGCTGCTGGCACATTCCCGGGCGGAGCAGCAGGGATGCGGCGGGCACAGCCCCAGCTGCGGGAGCAGCCCTGCCGCCAGGGCAGAGCGACGGCTCTGACTGACATCTCCAGCCCCGATTTACATCCCCAAACAGCAGCACTGTGATGTCTGGGGATGATTTCTGAACCTCCCCTGCAGGGAATGAGTCCACGAGAGCTGCCGGTGGTGGCACACACGGAGCTGCAGTGCTGCTCTTTGCCTCACACTGGGAACGAAGCTGTGCTTTAGGACAGGTACAGAGCTCTTCCCTAGGGGAGCTGAACCAAGGCTGGAAGGCAACTCCAAACTGAGAATTCCCTGTCTGAGGGCAGGGGTTTACAGAACCCTGCAGCACCCCTGCCTGTGGCAAAACCAGGGGGAGATTTGAAAAGGGAGAAGTTATAGACCAGCACAGCATCCTGGAGATTAACAGGTCTTCTTTTGTTTCTTGCTGAGGCATGAAGTGCATTGCAGGTGTGCAGGGAGTGCTATCGGGGCTGCTGCTGTGAATCCCAAACTCCCTGGTAAAAGAAGGACCTGGGCTATGTGTAGCTGAACTCTAGCTAAGAAGGGCCACCAAGTACTGCCAGAAATACATCATGAGTGCTGCTTTTACAGGATTTTTATTGACTGCCATATATCAGTCTTGCTGAAAATTTCTGTGCACTTTTCCATTTTTCTCACAAATCTACTTTCCCACCCACAGCAGCTCATGAGGAATTAATGAAATAGTTTGCCTGTAGCTGCCAGCTGTGACTCGGGATTCTACATTTACCTCCCAACTCTGCTGCTGACTGTCCCTTTATTAGGTCCTGTGTAACACACTGTTCTGGTTCTGGCTTGGATAGAGTAAATTTCCTTCTTAGTTGGTGCAGTGCTGTGTTTTGGATTCAGTAGGAGAATCATGTTGATAATACACTGGTGTTTCAGTTTTTGCTCAGTAGTGCTTACCCTGTCAGGGGCTTTTTGGTTTCCCATGCTCTGCCATTGAGCAGGTGCCCAAGAAGCTGTGAGGAAACATGGCCAGGGTGGGTGACTTGAACTGGCCAAAGGGTGTTCTGTGTCATAGAATGTCACATTCAGTGTATAAACCAGGGGGAATTGGCTAGGAAAGGCTGATTGCTGCTCAGGGATGAGCTGGGCATCAGGGTGTGGTGAGAAACCATTGTGCATCACTTGTTTTCCTGAATTTTACCCCTCTCCCTCTCTGCTTGTCATTGCTATGAGTATTATTATCCTTATTACTATGATTGCCATTAGCTTGTCATTACAATATTTTATTTTGTTTCAATTATTAAATTGTTCTTATTTCTACCCATGAATTTTACTTTCTTTCTGATTCTCCTCACTGGGGTTGGGGGGAGACTGAGTGAGTGGCTGCATGGTTCTGAGTTGCTGTCTGAGGTTAAACATCTGATTTGTCTAATTTCAGGAAAACACAACAGAAACACAACACCTTTGAAATTCATACCATTTTGCTAAATCTCCTTAAAATAGTGGCCTCCAGCTTATTGAGGATGGGACAGAAGATACAACAGGTCTTCTGTGAGCCTTCTCTCAGAAAAGCAGGCTAAAAATTATAATTTCTGGTTTTGCTGGTCCTCATGTTTAAAAGATGCAGTTTCAATCTTTGATCCTAATTCTGATTCCAGCTGCAGCACTGGACAGTGGAACACTTCCACTGGTTTTATTGGATTGAGTCTAAATTTTCACACCCGTGGCTGAGATCATAAACTTTTCCTTTCTATTTACCAGTAACTATTTTCTCTGTTACTGTGACCTTAAAACAAAATAAACATTGTAAGATACTTTGAATGGTGGTTTTACTGATATTAAAGTGTAATTTTGGTTTGATTTTTGCTGCATCCTGCAGACATGAGCAGAGGGAGTTATTTCAGTTATATAAAAATCTTTTACATTAGATGCCACCTTTGGGGTCAAGAGGACTTTCATGGGCACTTGCAATACAGCCAACAGCAATGTGACTTTAATGATAATGCAATTATGTTGCTATTTGTGAATGAAAATAGCAATCTTCTGTTTGCTGAGATCAAATGTCAGATCTCAGGAGGGGTATTTCACAGACCCTAAGCTTGTCAGCAGTCACCTAAAAAAGAAATTAATGCTGTAGACATCAAGACTTCTAAAAAAAACCCTGAAACCCCGCAACAAATAACACTGTATCCTTGGCAAGGTGATATTAACTTAATATTACTAATTTTTATTTTAAGATTCAAGTTAACTTTTTTACTAGAGAAATAAAAAGGCTCAGTGATCAGAGCATTATAGATTTGTTTGCAATGTAAGGTAAATAACAATAAATATCTTTTGTGTTTATTAAGTCTCTGAAAGCTTTATCATCATATTAGGTTTTGCCATGAAACTTTCATGAAAATAAACTATTTGAACACTTCCCACTAAATGCGTTAAAACAAATCCCTTGATGACTTAAAGCTAGACTTTGTACTCAAGGCAAATAAAAGGTGAATTTTCCATCTGTATTTACCAGCCCTTAACATTAAAATGTGAATACAGCCTACTGAAAAATAGTTCTAACCTTTAATAATTAGTTGAGATATATGAAACTATACCAAAATTATTGCAATTTTGAAAGCTGAATCTCTAAAAATTACTGATGGGTTTTGAACCTTCTTCTCCTTATTTTCAAGGCCTCCCCTATGCTCAAGAACAAAAGCTTGAAATTTGCTACATTCAAGCATAACAATGCTGCATCTTAACTGGAAGTCTGCCAGCCACTAGGTACATTAAAGAAACTTAGAGACTTTTTAGACAAAAAGAAAAATATTTTGTGAATTCACAGTGAGCAACATTTTTTGCTAGATAAGCCATGCACTGCTTCTTGCCTCTCCACTAAGGTCCTTTTGATGAGGCCCAGGAATAGGAGTTTTGTTTGCATTAGGTGACAGATCCATGTCCCTGACCTTTCTGTGAAATCAGGATGATTTCTTGTTTATGGCCCACTAAAGACAACAGTCATCTCCTTAGTCTCGCTGCTCCTCAGGACCTCATTGAAAAAGCACATCTTTAAAATAAATGACAAAATAGGAAAAAGTACAAACACCATTTGATGTCTGGTTCAATCTGTATGTGAGATCGCTGAGTGCCCTGCCAGGTAGGAACAGGAATGGGCTGATGATAGTGAAGAGATCTCACATTCACCCAGGGATGCACACATAGCCTGTTCCTGACAATCCTCCTCAAAATCCCCAGAGGCAGCTCTACCACCTGCCTGCCAGACCTCAGAAAGCCAATGGCCATGTGTTTGCTAGCAAAAAATGTGCTGTTCACAGAACCAAGGGCACCCAGATTGTGAGTCCTAATTACTGAGAAACCTTCAGGGCTGTGCCTTCATAGCAAATGATTCCACACGGCAGGAGTGGATCAAGGGAATTAAGCAGCTGGCAATGGCTCTGCACGTGTGCACTATTGGTAGATTCAGCTCTTCCCCTGGGTTAGATTAGATTTTCCAGCCCCTCGGAGGAAATGGAGCCTCTTGCGTGTGGTTTGAAGCTGTCCATGGTGCTGATCACTGACGGCTCTGCGCCCTCGAGTCCCCCGGTGGCCAAAAGCGCCACTGGCAACCTCCAAACTGAGCTTCCAGGATGGTGCCTATGGAATAAATCTGCTGTGATCACACCAAAATTGCACCAATGTGCAGGAAACTGGGGTAATCCTGACAAAAAAAAAAAAAAACCAAAAGCCTCAATGTAAAGACAGAAACAGATGAACTTTAAAACATTTATGATATCATCTAGACGTATATTTACTGGTATGATCTTAAGGTGTTCTGGCTAACTGGAGAGCAAAACCTCATATCAAAGACCTAACATGTCTTTTTTGCATTACTTTCCAGTAGGAAACAGGTTTATGTTTAACATTTTTATGACCTTGTGTAATTAATTAACATAATATGGCCTATTTGTCAAATTATATGAAAGTAAAAATTACTTGTGTTAGGCCCTCTCAAGGTTTTTAGACTGAGAGGCAAACTTCAGCTAAAAGTATTACCAGGAAAAGAACTCATTTTTCATGTTGAAAATATGGACTGCATATTTTGCTGTCTACCAAAAACAACTATTTGTACAGATTTCATTTTATGGCCTCATAGAATCAGTAACTCAGAATCTTTATTTGGGAAAAAAAAACAGGTAAGCTCCTTTCCCCTAGCACCACAAATTCTGACTCAGCAATATAAATTAGATTGAATGCAGCTATTTCTATTGATTTAACTCAATCTAGCCTAATTTTTTTGGATATTTCCTAGCTGAGCTAAAGCATTTCTACGAGCTATCATTTAGGCTGGTGTAAACCAAGTAGACACCAGTGAAGTTTACTACTCAGTCTGTCACAGTTAAATGAGAGCGAATTTCTCCAGCACAACTCAGGATGTAAAACTGTTGAAGAGGAAATAGAGGAGAACTCATCATTAAAAAGGATAAAGGAGGAAGAGAGAAAAAGAATGACTGATCCTTAATGATGGCACTTGATTCTAGCATGGGATGCTAACCTTCTGATATCTCAACACTGGCCCTACCCTCTGGTTTATAGATGTTTCCCTACTGACAGGGGAGTGCAGCTGAAAATGAAACTATGAACATAGATGAATTAAAGAGTCATTCCCTTAAAAAATGAACAAAATCACAGTAATTATTCATTAATCTGTGAGAATTGTGTCCTGCAATTTCAGCCTAAGCTATCTCATAGAATTTCTGACACTTGAAATAAATGGAGCACCAAATAAGAATATGTACTTTTACAGAGTACTAGTTTAAAAAAAACTAAATGAGAAAGGATGTAGGTCCCTCTTTTGGATCTAAAATAGTCTAAATTTGGAGGCTTTCTGGTCCTCACTGTGAGACAGGAGGTGAGTTTGCTGTGTGACAGAGGTCACACGGGTTCAGAGGTGCCTGGTGGTGCAAAAAGTGGTAGAAAAGGTCACAATGCTTCTACATCAAATACCATCCAGTTTCCACTGTTGTGGGTACTGGAAAACTTTGGGTAGGCTGCCTTTCACTCATAAATGGATGTACTTATTCCACAGTGACCAGCTGCAAGCACCCTATGTAAGCAAACAAGGTTCTCAATGTTTGCCTCCTTCTCCTCTCATTCTTCAGTTCCAGCTTTTCCTGCTCTATCCACCCACATTGCTTCTGGATCTCCTTATCTCAGAAAATCACCAGGACTTGATGATTCCCCTCACTCCATCAGTCTCCTGCATTTTCTGGCTGCTTTCTTCATGATACTTTGCAAGAGCCAGTTGAGGTATTGGGAACATGCAGGCTCCAGCACTGGAGTTGCATAGTCCTGGGAGAAGGGACTGCATAGCAGGGGAAAAAAATCTCCTTATTTTCATTAATAATGGTGAGAACACTGCCCTTTTTCTATCCTGATGACCAGTCCACCAACTCAAGAGCATAAACAATGCTCTACTGGGTCTTTTTGCCAAGGACCACATCTCCAGCAGCAGAAAACAGTGAATCCTTAGGGAATGATAACAGAGCAAGGTGGGGGTACTGGCAACTACCTCTAGGACTTTCTTGCATATGAATCTTAGGGATCTCAAAACGTAATCGTGTATAGATGTTGTCACTTTTTTTTTTTTCATGAACTTGTTTATATTTGTTACCTTTTCAGCTATGACAATTATATACTACATACCAGGTGAAAGAAATACTCCTTTTGTTAAAATCTGTTGAGCTCAATTAGCAAATGTGTCTGTGTTCCTGTATTAGTAAAAAGAGTAAGCTATTCCTGTCCACTTTACCCATGCTGTTGTTGACTTGTCCAAATTCTGAATTCCTAGTCATCCTGAGGCTGGGGAACTTCTGAGTTTAGTTGAGTCATAATGGCCATAAGAAGGAGAAAAGTAAAAATCTGTGAGCAAAGAGCTCTGGAGGGTTGTATTTGTTTCTCTTTCCTCCCACAACCCCTCTCTCTGCCAAAAGAGAGAGTCCTCCTCCACCAAGTGTTTCTGCCACTGCCCAGCCATAAAGGAAAAACAGAACTAGGCAGTTTAAGATACCTTTACTCTAGCTAAGTCTAAAATGTCAAAAGAAAAATGCTTTACTGTTGCTCTAAATTTGTTTCTGTAATGTATTTGAATAATTAGAAACCACAGTACCAAATTTAAAAAAAGAAATTTCCAAATAGTAATTACTCATCTCCGGTTGGTCAAAACAGTTATTTTTCCCAAGAAAACCTGAAGTTTTCAAATTATATTTTCATTCTTATATATAGGAATTCAATTTGAATTTTTGTGCAATTTTTTACTATCTTTTCACTTCATAATTTCAACATTTGATTAAAAGTTTCACAGCTTTTTCCTATTTTAATGTTTTTCTTCATCCCATTGTGATGCAATGTTTGTGGTATTGGGAAACAAAATCTGACTTGAGAGACATTACAATTTGTATTTACATCTAGGATTAGGGACAAATTGTTATGGGCAATTATTGCTGCATTATTGATTCAAAAATTTTAATCCCCTTTTCAGAGCTGAAAGAAATTCCTACATTTGTCAATGTATAAAAGTGTGCAAGTTAAGAAATGCTTTCTAATAAGAATATCAGACAGTGGGTAGGCTTTGGTACAGTAATGAGTCTTGGTTTTCTCAAGCAATTACTTTTATCTTTTGATATGTCTTCCCTTCTTTTGTTTTCTGCTACTTTAAAGTTACTGCATACCTTGTTTCTTTGCATCAGGAGTAATCTTTGCTTTCTCTACTGATTTGCCAACTACTTTTGAAGTAAATTTTCTTTGTGCTAAATATTATTTAGTATTACTCTGTCTTTAGGCAGCCTTAATTAGAAGTGCAAATTTGTTTTGCAGGCTACATCAAATGCAGAACTTCAAGACTCAAAACAGTTATTCTCAAGTGTAAAGTTTGGGATTTCTTTAGAAGACTTTATCTATTTAAGACTTTAGAATACTTATATATTTACAGTACAATCCAACAAGGGAGCTTGAGCTCTCCTGCAATTCTATAAATACAAACATGCAATTGTCTCAGTGTGCACTAATGGACAAATTCTTCCTGACATTGTATTGAGTGTAAAGAACTCTGCAAGGCACTCACATGTATATGAAGGGTTATTTATGCTTTGCTTTGCTTTTCTGTGTGCTATTGATAGCACAACTGGGCAGGATTTGATCGTAATGATATAAGAAATCACTGTCCCTCTCAAGTCAAACACATTTCGAGGGGCAATATTTGCAGCAGCAGCACAGCTGGGCTGATTCCTCTCAGTGCTCACAGTTGGAGATACCTGCTGTGGGGCCCAGGACTCACCTAGGACTGACATATCTAGCTCGGTCTAGTATCTAGACCCCCACCCAGCTCAGTCAAAGGTGAGAGAAAGAGAGATTCCCACATGCAAGGATCTGTCCATTTGTCTTCCACACCAGTTTTTAGTGAGGATAATTTCCAGGTTTGATCTGAGAACTGGTACCTGACACTCAGAGGCAGAGGTGAGTAGACACAACTCTGCAGTGGTTTTTAATAATACCACTGCTGCAGACAACACTGACATCATGTCCAAGTATTCATATTTAGCAATGGATCTCTTGGAGTCTGTGGTGCTGCCTCCTACCCTTCTTTGCCTGAAAGACTGAGAACAGGGACTTGGAATAAACACAATCTACTTGTTTTAAGCATGTAAGAAAGACTTACATTCTTCTGAGATTTCAGGTACAAATGCATCTTCCATACTGCTCCAGATACAGGGAAACATGAACAAACCTATTCCATGAGTTTTAAGATAAAAACTGTGCCAAAAGCTGAGGAAAAGGTGGAAGAAACACACTTCAACTTTACTTTATTACCTAATGAAGTCACAAAAGGAAAAAACAAACCTTGATTTGTGGTGCTGGATTAATCTTGTCTGTCTTTGGGGTTGAACATTGTTCAGGGTGCAGACCCTGGATTTAAGTCTCCCCACACAGGCGTCCAGAGGCTTGCTAGCAGCTAAGCTCATGCTGCAGTCAGCAGCTCAGCTGGGATCTCTTAAATGAATGGGATTGAAAGACTGCCACATATACTTGCCAAAAATAAACATTTATAGGCAGAGTTTTCAAGCCTGTGACTTTTTTTTCTATATTTATACCATTATTTTCAGTATTTCTTTCCAATTCATTTGCAGTTAAAGAAGGCAGCTTGAGGATCATCTGAAAATATTTGGCAGAGAGAATTAGATAAAGGGCTCTTTATCTTAGATTTTATACAACTTGGTGGTAGGTGGATGGGTGATCTGTGATTCTTTGGTGTTACAAAAGAAACAACATAAAGTGTGAAAAGCGGAAAAATCAGCAGAAAAAGGAAACAATTTCTGAATCATTCTATTTTAACTGCACTTATTCAGTGCCTGTGATTTCTCTTTTCCTTTGACAATTAAGACATAAAGAGATCTCTATAATACATTCAATTTTGTTGCTAATTCCACAGAAGAAAGCTTTCTTCATGGGAGATGAGTTCTTTATTAGCAAAGACATGAAACAGTGTCTTAGCAGGAAGACATAGGTGGGCCATGAGCCCTATGCTACAGTATTTCCAATACAATATATATTATATTCAAATAACTAATATGATATTATAGTATATGATATTATAAATATAATTAATATAATTAATATAATTAATATAATTAATATAATTAATATAATATAATACAATATAATATAATAAATATCTTTTGTGTTTACATTTTTATTATTATAACCCAACAATGACTGTGGTCAAACATACATGTTTAATAAAAATTAGCAATAATTTTTGTAACCTGAGGCCTGAAATGACAGTCCAAATCAAGATACCTTTATTTGTTTTCCATGAGTCACAACATTTATGTGGGGTTTAATTTGTTCTTCTCTTTTTCAATTAAAAAGAGCTTCCATAAAGTAATCATTCACTAACATAGACTGTAGGATGAAAGAAGAGGATATTCTGCCTGACTTACAATTTCCCTGTAGCAAGAAAAATAAAAAAGTTGTTTGCATTAGGAGTGACAGCAGATGAGATTCATTTAATCATGAGATAAATCTCTCAAACTAAATATAACCCAAAGACTCTCACTCTCTGAGGGAATGAAACACAGAAAGCCTTAGGGAATAAATGTAACTATTCTTTAAAACGGTCAAACTTTTAGCAAGAGACCTCAGGCTTTTTTTTTGTGATTATCACACCAAATCTTTTGCTGAAATGCTCCGTTTGTTTCACCTCAAGGTCAGGTTTTAATTTCCCATGTTGTCTTGCAGCTGAAAGCAGCAGTAGGAGCAGCAGTGATGAGCACAGCTTGGAACACAGCCCCGTGGGGGTCAAACAGGGAATCCTACTGCCACCTTCTAATTAACAGAGCCAGCATGATAAATGGATGTCTCAGCCCAGCACCTCCCATTAACAGCAAAGGGGAGCAGGATTTGAATGGTCCCATCCAGTTCCAACTTCCCATGCTGTGGGCTCACCTGCCTCAACACTGCTGGCATCAACGGCTGGCTGGAGGTGCTAAGGACCAATATTCCCATTATTCCTTCTCTGGACATTTGTATGGCACACTGGAGGGGAAGGTGCCATTTGGGATATAAGACCCTTCACCACCTAATGTAAAATGCACTGCTTTAAGTCCACCACTGTTTAAAGCCAAAACAAATGCTGTGGCTTGCAATTTCCTAATCAGCCTCTGGAAGACTGCAACAAGTATATTCATATGCTGAAATGTTTTTTTTCATAAGATTGGTTTTCAAAATCTTACTCAATCCCTTAACTTCTCTGTCTGTGGCTACTCAGTCATGATTCTGGTTCACCTGTCACACAGATGTCCTTGAGGCTATAACTGAGGAACAATTTTTTTGACCTAGAAAAAGCAAACCCAGACTAAAACAACTTCGACCTTCTATTCAGCGAATGTGCCTAGTAAAATCTTCAGTAAACCCCTTACTGGAACAAAATCAGGACATCAGCCATGTTACTGAGAGGGGAAAAAGAAATTGAAACACAAATATGCCAAACAATGTTATCTAAGGGTCATATTCACAAACATTTCTCCATTTATGTTCTGCCTGAATTGCAAAGATCTGCTCCCACTGGCTAAACTCATCTTCTCTTAGTGGAAAAGTCTCTGCAATTTTAAAATCAATATTTCAAATATCATATATATTCTTAAAAGAATCTCTGCTCTCTGTCTTTAAATGCAAGTATAGAGAAAAAAACATGCTTTTAAAGAAAAACGAGGAGACTTGACTGCCATTAGGATGAAGCAGAAGAGACTCTGAAGTAAAGTTGGAGAGTGTTGTGTGACACATGGTCCCTGCCACTCCAGGCGTGCAGGCTGGCAGCCTGACACCAAAGTAAATGTGGGAGGTGCCTGTGGCAGGTCTGTCCTCCCATGCAAACACACACAGACAACTTTTTTGTGCCTTTAGACTGCAAGCCCTGCTTTCCCAGGTAAGGGCTCTGTTTTGCTATGGGGATCAATGCAAGCAGCAAATTTCTGGCAGGCGGTGTGGCTGCAGGAGGCTGTGAGAGCACCTGTCTGTCCCTCTGCTGGGTAGCAGCAGGAATACAACCCCTTATCCTGTGTGATCTGCTCCTTCCCGGGGCCAGCAGCATCCCTCCCCACTCCTACCGTGCCAAAGCCCCAGAGGAAAGCTGCTGTGGCTGCAGGTTGTGCTGATGTGGATTTTATTCATTTTAATATAGAAATTGAATAAACCCACTGCTGATAGAGGTCTCTGGGGTCTCCTACTAAATGACTCATATGGTCAGGCAGGCAACCATTTATCACTGCAGAAATACCATCATGGGGACCACCAGGCAAGATTACATCCAGGCACTGCTGTTTCTCTCCAAAATAGCTGCAGTTCAGTTTGGGGGTGAGGTTGCGTGCCCAGCATAATGACACTTCTGCTCAGATGTCCTTGACCCAGCCTCCACACCACATCTGCACAGGGGGCATTTCAAAAGAGATAACATTGCATTTGCAAAGCAGAACATGATCCCTTCCTATCTTGACTCATTTGATGACAGTCCTGCTATTGCTGGCACTGCTTTAAAAGCCCGTTGGTTTTCTCTGTGCAAAAGGGGAAAAATTGAGAAAATAGTACAATTGTAGTGAAAATCTTTCCTGACTTTTGGAGTATTTAAACAATAAATATTGCAATTACTTCAACTGAGTTTTATAATCACAATCAGTTTTAGTTAATTTGGCATAGCTTTCTAATTGCTCTTTTTTGACTTAATGTAATTTGGCAAATTCTGTTTCAAATGCATTTTAAATTTGATTTGGAATAAACAAGGTCAAAAGTCTCCTGATATTGCTAATGTTAAAAGAAGTAACTCTGAACTACATTTTATTTACAGAAATGATTACCTAGTGACCTTTTTTCAAGTTTATTTTTCCCTTTTTCCTTTGGAATATTTAAACCAAAACATTTTTTAAAAAATCCTAATATTGACCTTCAGTTCCCAGATAAATGGTCTTACAGTGCACACAAGATTTTTAAAAGTGTCTGCAACAAGCTTGAAAGCATTATGAATTTTCATAAAATCTTGGAAAATATAAAAATAAACGTTTCACTTTGGAATCCCACAAAATGGAAGCATACAGATAATTTCATTAAGTATTTTATTTTTTCAACAGTTATTTATTGCAAATATTCTCTTCTTTGGTATTTCATTACGTGTTGAGGAAAAAAATAAGTCTTTATCTAAAGTCAATTATTTTCTCTTGAAAAATGAACAGGAAATTAATTTAAAAAGAAAAATAACTCTTCTCTACTTTTTCTGATGTCCTGCCCAAGGCACTGGAGAACTATTCTCTTTCTATCCCTGTCCAAAAGATTTAAATCTGAGAACTGAAAACTTTTGAGTCCTTTAAAAAGGCAGTGACTTTAAATCCACTTATCGGAAAGGTTATAAGTTACATTGGGCTCTTGTCTCCAGCTACAGAGGGGGCGTTAGAAGAACCCCTCTTTATGCAGGGCAGACAGACACCAACAGTCCAGCAGTGGTCTTGTCTGGAGGAAAAGGAGGTATTTCTTCATGTCTCCTTCTTCTCCTGCCAGAGGGCTCAGGGGTGACCTGCCATGAGGAGCCACCATTTCCTGCTGTTTTGGAGCCCATGGAGAGGCAGGTCTCTACTTTGTTACTTATGTTAACCACACAACATTATTTTTCCATTGACTTGAGATCATTTTGCCCATGCAGAAAGTCCAAGTCACTAACTGTGTGAAAAATGTGGGCTGGAGCATGTGTTTTTTTTCCTTCTACAGATTCTCCAATCTGATACAGTGCCAAATATATTAAATTGCTGTTGACTTCTTATTTATTCCAGAAGAATTGTGAATAATTTTCCCTTAAGGTCAGACAAAACAAAAAAATTAAAACAAACATAGACAAAAGCTTCAAATCCAGCCTGTCTTTGTTGATGGAGTGGTATAAATTGTTAGTGTGCCTATTTTTGATGCCAGAGATTCATTTCTAGTTTTAATGTATTTAATCCAAAGCCCAAGGCCAGCTTCATGAAATAAAACAGGGCTATTTCTGCAGAAATGTAGAGAGGTGCCTGCATTACAGAAAAGTGGGAACAAAATCAAGTTCCTATAAACTTTTGGCTTATGCTGTGGTACTCGCACCAGTCTTCCCTACTAATTAGCATACAGGAATAATTCCATTTCAGAGGTTTGTTAAATTCATGTTCACTGACTTCATGCTGTATGAGCTGTGACTGTGTACTTGCTTAGCAAAATGTTATACCAATGAGATTGAAGACCAAATGAAGATTCAATACACCCTTTATTTGATTTAAACTTTACCTTGAGAGTTCTAATTCAAAGATTTGTTAAGATTTGACAAAAAGACCCCAAAGCAAGGCTGGGCAGCAAGACTAGGACCAGCCTTACTGTCTTGTACAGTTGAGAAGGAGACAACATTTATGCTTAAATATTGTTTCTTGAAAATTGTCATTGAATGACAAGATGAGAAGAACAAGCAGAAACCAGAATGGAGGAAGGAACACATGCAAGGAAGAGACTAAATTTGTCAGGGCAGGTGACATGATGGGCTGATGAAGCAGCTTCCAGAGCAGCAGGCCTGAGGTGAGGTACACCTGGTGTCTGGTTCGGCTGTCTGTCTCTGCCCGGACACGCGTAGGGTGGTTCTTGGGTGGCCCGCGCTTCAAAGGACCAGTCTGGACTCTTCAGTTTCTTGGTCTTCAGATTGTTTATTATTTCTTATCTACAAAATTTTCTTTCTGCCCAACAGAGGTCTGACCTGCAAGGCAGCCAAGGGCACTCTGACCACCCATGGGGCGGTCTGTGTCTTTTTATACTAAAAACTACGTATATCATATTTACCTTTATTTCCCAATACCTTTCACCCATATTAGCAAGTGCACCTTCACCATGAACCAATCCCCAAGTGCCAACATCACCACAGAAAATGGATGACAAGAAGAAGAAAGAAGAAGGACGAGACACGTCCTGATCCCTCCATCTTGTCTCCATAACCCCCCTGTACTAAAAACCCTAAAATCCATATTTCACCTGTAATTATATCTTTTTTGCACCCTTCAATCCCAAGCGATTCTCACATCCTCAAACAGGTGTCACCTCCTTAGAAGGATCGAAATCAAGCCACCAGACGCTCCTGGCAACATTCCAGGATTTCCGAGCCCCCCCAAGGGCTCTCTCGGTAACTCTGGACATCCGGAGTGATGTGCTGAGTTCCCACAACCTGGCTCCATGAAGTCTGTGTGGCATGCAGTGCTGGGCCCTTCGACACTTATGGCAGTAGCTGCCACCTGAGGCTGTGGTCCTTTCTCTGTAACCAAGGGCCACAGCAGCAACATTTGAAGGAACAGCAGGAAGATTGGTCAGACCCCAGTGATCTATTAATCCCAACCTGTAGTACCCAAACTGGCCCTAAATGAATCCCACAGTGAGCTATTGCTACTGCCAGAAGACAGTGGAGCAGTGCTGCAGGGCTCTCTTGGTGTACCTGCTCCTGAAGGGTGGGCAGAGGGAGCTGCACCACGAACCAGCACCCACACTTGCTGGTACACCACACAGGACTGCAGCCCTGGGAGGCCTGGAGGAAACTCATGGGACTACTTGCTAATCCTCTGCTCCATATCATGGGACTTAAAAGTAAAGCAAAACAGCCTACTCTACCCTTTCTCTAGATGATCTCTAACCAGACACTCAGCCCCACTCTGCTGTCAGTGTCCTTCTGTCTGTGTGGCTTGTTCTGCAGCATAAAAGTCCCTGCAGATTTTGGCCCTGTGTCTCTGAACAAGGAGTTCATCAGCTGACAGCTGACGCAGATTTCTTTTACCGTAGGCAATTTTCCAGCCTCCACATTCTGGAGCACAGCTCTAAGGAAGAGACTGAAGTGAACAAACAGTCTGTTCTTCTCATGTGTTCCTTGGAAGACATGGGGTTTGAATCCCATCGATTAAGTCCAGTCTTGGCCTGTCAGTCTGATCAGCTGTAGGGTACCAGAGCACTGCTGGGACCACCCCACAGCAGGGAAGATACACAGCCAGGGAGCCATGGACCAGCATCCCTGTTTGTGGGGTACTTCTGGAGATGTGCCAGCAAAGTCATTAGTGTTATGCCTGTCCTGTGCAATGAAAGAAATGACCCAATCTTGTGTATATTTGGCATACAGCGTGTCAAGGGCACATTTTTGCCAAGGACATTGTCTAACTATAGCACTTGATGGAAGCTGCTGACAAAGCTGTGTGCTCTGAAGGCTGTGATTCTTTCCTCACGATTCATTGCAAGGAAAACCCCATCCATTTAAGGAGGTCAGCTGGAACTGGGTCAGGACATCTGGCTGGGGTAAGTTTTTTGTGTCTCAGTTTATGCTTTGCATCTCCATTCTGTCTGTAATTGTGGACACTGGGTACACAGGATGCTTTCATACATGACCAATAATGTGTAAGGAAAATCCACAAATTGTATCACTGAAAGTAATTTTAAAGCCTGATTGTGAATCCAAGCAAAAGTGATATTTTAGAACTTTTTGAAGCAGTGGTTCAGCTTCTGTCATTGCTCTGCTACAGAGCTGTGCAGATGTTTATAGTAGTCACAAAAAAGGAAACGAGGGCAGGCTGCACGAGAACATTTTAGAAGCCATTAATAAGACTTTATGTTGTTATTCTGAAGGGCATTTTCTGCTGCTCTCAGCACAACATTGTGACTGGCCTTCCTGAGATGGAAAAAATGAAATATTCTTTTTTCATCCTAAATAACTGCAGCCAGTGTAAGAACAAATCCCAGGGAGGACAAGATGATTTGCAGCTTCTGTACACGTGAGGAAACTCTAATGTTAGACCTACAAAAGGGCCCAAATGTCACCAAGCTTCAAAATGTCACCTGGCTTTGAAATAGGAGCAGCCAATCTTTTTGCAGCAGCCCAGAAGAGAGAGAAAAATCTGACCTTGAGCTTGCTGAGCCATGGGTCTAATCCCTGTGTGGCAGCTGAAGCAGGGAAAAGGGCTTCTAGGCTTCTACCAGTCATGGATTAGAAGGAAGTGGAAGCTACAGCCTTTGACAATGGCAGCCCACTCTCAAGGACTTGGCCCCAGGCTCAGGCGAGGGAGCAGTCACATCACTTTCTGCAGTCCCTTCTGGGTACAGCATTCCCCAGAGTGGCACATTTCAAACTGAATGAAATAGTTTCTGCTTAGGGGACAGGGAGAACAAAAATTTAATTCCTTTTAGGAGAGAAAAAGAAGATACTCTGTTTCCCCAGGAATTCTTGTATTGATGCATTTACTTTAATCCCATTTTGTCAAACTGGGACAAAAGTACTAAACAATGATGTATTTTAGGAGGGACACTTGAAAGATATTTTAAAGAGCCACCATACGATCCTTTAATTTTGGACTTTATTATTAAGACACAGCATTGCCACACAGAAGTGTCTGATGCTGAACTGGATGGAAACAGTGCTTCAGGTCATCCTGCAAGAGGTGGTGTTTCCCTGTCGAGGGTGGTATATCCTGGGCTGTGGGAACTGGTCCTCTATGAGCCACTGGAGTGCCTGAGGTGGGATAACCCATTTGCAGCTCCAGCGTATATCTCCTAGGATTCACCACACTGCACCATCAGAGAATGGCTGTATCTGTCAGGGGACTTACAGCTCTTTTAAGAAAAAGAGCTCTGAAAGTGCAGCTCCTATGAGACTGCATCACAACAGAGAAATTCATTAAATAGTGTTACATAGAATTGTAGAATCACAACTTGATATGTTTCAGATCAGTCAGACAATGCAAATAATCTCTACATGATTGCAAATAAAATATTTTTATTCTGGAAAGAAAAGAATAATTTGAATAAAACAATTTTTGACCTTTTTTCATGTTTTCTTATTCTCTCTACTTTTCACAGAACTGTATGTCTGTATGTATGTAAGCAACTTTGCAGCAAGAATCTACCTTGTGCACATCGTGGATTTCTCTTCTTAATGCAGGCAACCCTGCTAGTTCCTGAACTTTGCCCATCTGCTTGAGCCTAAGGGGCAGCAATATTAAATTAATCATAGTCTGACATTTCTTTGATAACTGACATTTGCACAAACAAGACCAACATGCACATGTGCACATTAGGAAATTAAAGTGTAAAGTAAATAAGATTATCCTTGTGTGTTTCTCCTCAAAAACATATTGCAAGTCATTATCTCTCCCTCTAATGACTGAAATTCTGTGTGCAAAACGGAGTAATTCAATTTACATATCTGAATGCATGCCATTTTCTTGCTGTTGCAGGGCCTGTAGTGAATGCCTCGTGAGTTAAATCATGTCATTGTCAGGAGCCGTGGAGCTGCGGGCGGATAACTCCTCCTGACACATCGCGTGTGAGAACAGACGCGCACCGGTGAGTTCTGCTCCTGATGTGCCTCCAGAGCACTCCTGGCGATTCTGGGGGAAGGCTTCTGCCACTGAGCAGCTCTCCTCTCCCTCCAAAGGCAAACCCTCCTCCCAGCTCGGTTTTGTATCTCTTTGCAGTCCCACACAAGCCAATAAGGTTTTTTCTTGTCTTTGATGGTGAGACCAAGATCAAACCCACAAAAATTGGGTGAATTTCAACCACTTGGCTAGAAGCTCGCAGGATGTTGAGAAGTCCTGTCCTTCTATCCCGTTGACAGCAGGTGTAAGGCTGTTGGGTTGGCAGCTACCTCAAACCTGCTATGTTCAGACAGATAATATGAGTTGAATGAAGTAAACAGAGTGTGAGGGTCAGACACTTTGCAGTTGGTGCGGGTGTGACTGAGGATATCCACATGGGATGCCACAGAGGAGGAGCCCAGGCTGACATGCTAATTAATTTAAATACCAGAATCCACACCATGTCCAGGAATGCAATGGGAGAGCAACCAGGCACTTGTCACTGTTTTTCTGCTCAGTGAGTTGATCATAAAGATTTTATTCTTTTTCAACACATAATGATGCTGGGAAATAAAATTCCCCATATAATAATAATAGATAAATATTATCTATTATTATTATATGAGGAATAAAATGTGGGGCAAAAAGCATTAATTCAAGAAGCACTTAGTACACTGTGTTCTGACACAAACTCCAGCAGTCAAGAAAGAGGAACAGATATTTTATTTTTTCAGCTCACACACACAGTTTTGAGATCAGAAAAGATTGTGTTGTCCAATGTCCATATCATTAGGCATCATAACAGGTGGGAATCGAGCACTTCAGAACTGAATTTTTCAGCCTGGCCTGGCAGTCTCCAAAGAATCCCTCACTGGAGGATTTTTCTATGGTTTCTTTCTGCATCAAGGAAAAAAGAATTTGTCTCTCTCTGCTGCAAGCTGCAATCCCTTTACTACCAACTGATAAATGGCCTGAGATTTTATTATGTTTTCTTCTTCTTTTGTTCCTATTATCTCTGCCACCTGTGATTTCTCTGCTCTTTGTAGAACCTTATTTCCTCCAAATTTAATTCCAACTGAGGAAAGTATACACTTATCTTTTCATCACATGAGGCCATTAATCTCTTCTGGAATGGTAGTTCTTGCTGAACCATAAGCACACACACAGGCCAGGCAGGCAATATGTGGAGAGCACACCTGAAGAGAAAGACTCAGGGTTGTTGGTCAATGAGAAGCTGAATGCATCCCTGCAATGTGTGCTTGCAGCCTGGAAAGGCAACCATTGTCTGGGCTGCATCAAAAGAACTGTGACCAGCAGGTTGGGGATGGAATTCTCCTCCTTTTTCTTCACTCACTCTTGCGACAGCCCTGAGTCCAGCTCTGGGGTCATGACAACATAAGAAGGACACCATCATGCTGGAGCAGATCCAGAGGAGGCCCGTGAAGATGGTCTCCACTAGAGCATCTCTCTTACAGGGACAGGCTGAGAGAGCTGGGGTTGCTCAGCCTGGAAAAGAGAAGGCTCTGGGGACATCTTTTAACAACTTCAGTGCCCTGGGGTGTCCTGCAGGACTGCTGGAGAGGGACTTTTTACAAGGGCATGTAGTGATAGGACAATGGGTAATGGCTTTAAACTGAAAGCGGCAGATTTATATTAGATACTAGGGAGGAATTCCTTACTGTAACATTGGTGATGCACTGGAACAGATTGCCCAGAGAAGCTGTGGATGCCCCATCTTTAGAAGTGTTCAAGGCCAGCCTGTATGGTGCTTTGTCCAACCTGACCCAGTGGAAGGGATCCCTGCCCATGGTGGAGGAGTGGGAACTAAATGACCATTGTGGTCCCTTCCAACCCAAAACATTCCATGATTCTGTAAGACCTGCTGTGATTTGAGAGACTCGCCAGAATTTCATGCTAGCATTCCTCTCTCTGTCATCAGAGGGAGCTGTAGATGCTGAGAAGGTGGTTCTGGATTGGTGCTTGTCATATATGACAGTATTCAGGGAAAGGGTTAACATCCAGGGGCCATTGGGAGTGTAACAATTCAGCACAGGTGTCCATGAAGGGTTTTCAGGAGATCAGGAGATGTAGGGTACCACAGCAATCCTGTCTTAAGCCCCACAGCAACCAAGTGCTTATGTTTCATTGTCTATCCCATGTCTTTCAGGACACACCATGTAGCAGAGTCTAAGACACCCCTTATTTGTAGGGAAAGGTAAATAATGAGATACTTTGACTATCAGCACTTAACTTTTCCCATCACCTCTCTGGTCCCACCAGACGAAGCTCCCACCATGGGGCAGCACTGCAAATGTCAGGAAGCAGCTGAAGCACACCTGGATTTTAAGTTCCTTTTTTCAGGGGAACATACATCTGATCCTGTCAGAAAACTGGAGAACTCCTTAAAAGGTACCTGTCACCTCCAGACCAGCTTTTGAAAACTCATGTTCTTGACCAAACAAAAATGTGTTAGAGTTTACAAATGTGATGCTGGGCTAAAATGACATTTTTTCCATTATAAAAGTTCTCTTCACTATTTAAATGAATGAAAGAAAAGGAAAATCTCATCGTGTTAAGCCTACACATTTAGTAGTGCTCTCATTTCTTTTCCATGTTTTTTGAGGTGATGATTAATTTGTGAATTCTGAATATCCTTCTGGGCTAGAAAAATGAGAACTTTGCTGCAGTAGGTGTAAAAAAAATCAAAAATGATCATAAGGAAAGCTGTGAGTGGATGGATGATGTTGTGAGTGACTGACAACTCTCTTCATGTTACATGATTACAGCCCTTGCAAATGGCCTTGCCAAAATTGTGAGATTCTCAGGTTTCCAGCAGCATGTTCAGACATGGTATCTCCACTAATGAGGACAACAGAGCTGTCTCTGCTTAATGTTATAAGGAGGCAGATCAGCTGAGACACCTTAGCATTATTTGATATGCTTTTAGATACCCTTGCAATCATTCCTTGACAGCTCCTCACAGTGGGAACAGGATTAGCTTCTGCAGCCCTGCTCAGTAACATCAGATGCTCTGTTCTTTCTGGCATTTGAGACATGCAAACACCTGATGGTTTTACTGACCAGTGTCCATAAAATATTCATTATTATTAGATTTGTGGCTTACTTGTCACTTGGACTGGCATTTATTGAATATTGTCTTTATTTTCACCATGAAATTTTAATTTACTGTTCTTAATCTGTAAGTCCAGATATACTGCTTCATATTTTTAAACAAAGAAGCCTAGTATGGTGGAAAAGCTGTATTTTTCCCTCTTTTCTTATATTCACAAATATTGTATTGAGGCTTTACTCATAGCTAAATCTCCTGTCTTTCCTTCAGATAAAAACCATTGTGTTTCCTGGCTGTACAAAGTGAATAATATGCTCTTGCTTGAAAAGAAATTTGGGTTCTCCACACCAGAAGTGGAATACTCCAAAAGCAGGAAAACTTTCAGCAGATGTTATGTTTCTTTTGAACAGAGAACAGAAGAAAGTGAGCATTGACATCACAAGGTGCAACAAGCATTGCAGATTCAGAATTTTCCTCTAGCAAACTGAGATTGCCTTTGCTTCTGCCATGCTGGAAGCAGCTCTTAACTGTGGAAACTCTGACAGCTCTCTGCATGGTACAGGAGGTTAATGCAAAGCCAAGTACAAAACAAAATAATATTTTTATTCATCAGCCTAGTCTTACAAAAGTGATCCTAATGCTTACCTCTGGGAAAGAATAGACCCATTACAAAATCAAGACAGAGAACTTCCCATAAACAGAAAGCCTTGATTCTCTCAGATCTTTTCATTTTACCACTTCTTTCCCTATTATGCTCATTAAACATTAAGGAAAAAAAATTAAGAATCTAATAAATAGGAGTCTCTCTTTTAGCTGACCATCTGGTTCAGGTGGATAATTATCTTCTGACATCTGTTCAGTGATATGCACTATACAGCAGTACTTAGATTTGTGATCTTAAGCCATTTTCTACTGGACACAAATACATCTACAGCTGCAATAACATTCTAAGGGTCTGCAAGGTCACTTCTGGGAAGCACCCAGCACATTCAAATTCTAATACTGCTAAATGTTAACCAAATTTGTTTCCTGGCAGTTAAACTTGTCAAAAGATGTGCACCCTCCACCTCTAGCCTTGAAAGACACAGTGAGGATGTTAAAGGGAAGGACTTCTGCCTTTATATCTGGCTTTATATTTGTATTTTCTGCAACACTATCATTGCCCTGCCAGGAGTCTGTAAGGCTCTCATTGTTTTTCCCAAGGAGGATGGCAAAAAAAATGTGCAAAAGCATCTTAGCATCTGCCCAATTTTCCCAGCCTAAAAGAATCAAACATGCATCAATTGTAAAATTGCAACCCTGACCCCCATATGGTCTCCTGTTAACTCACCAGCTCCTGTCACTGCCAGGGGTTTGCTCCATTTGAAAAGGCTCTTTCTCTGTCATGAGTTCTGTGATTAAATGCTCTCTGCTGAAAATGCCAGGTTATTGAGTGGGAAAGTGTGAGCAGGAGAGGTTCTTCTTATGACAAATAAAGCCATTTCCCAACATCTAGGAAAAGAAGTTTCAGGATGTTTTGCTTTAATAGTTTCTAATTTTTCTTCTAGTCCAAACCAGCTTTCAAAGTGCAGATAGTCCATGCTAAGCAGAGATGAAGATGATCAAAGGTAGGAATGAAAACTTAGACTCTGAATGTACTGATCTACAACTGATTTTAGATACCCATTTAATCCCATTTTACAGCAATGCTATAATGCAGCTACCTGAGCAATGTCTGCTCAGCAAATTTGCATAGAGTTTCTGAGGTAATATGGTCTCTGTCTTGGCCCTGTTCCCTGTGAGAATTTCCCATAAATCCTCTGTAGGACTGTGCTTGGTGACAAGCACAGACTTCCCTTTTGACCAGCCCTGTCAGCACACCTGGGATCACTTTTCCCTTGAAAGCACAGAAAATGTCACCACCTTTTCCTTAGGTGTTGGCCCAAAACTTGCTGCAGGATTGACAGTGACAAAGTCTTGCTGTATATGGAGCTCTAACCCAAAATACAGCACTTCACAGCTTGTCTGATCGGACTTTAATCCAGGAGCAGCCAGCATAATATTGTGGATGCCTTATTATAAATCTCTCCCCCATCTCACATGAAAGCCAGTAATTGTATCCTGGGCACTTGGGAGCAGAGCACACTGCACAGAGGAGCCACAGGAAAATGCTGAGGATATGGATGCATCCCTGTCTCTCTCTCCCTGACTGTGGGTGACAGACACTGTACCACAGTGGCTGGAGCTGACAGGCATCTCTGGTTCATCCCTATCTCCAGCAGGGTCCACTAGACCTGGTTGCCCAGGACCATATCCAGGTGGATTTTGAGTATGTCCAAGGACAGAGACCACACAACCTCTCCAGACAACCTGTGCTGGTGCCTGGTCAACTTCACAGGAACAACACTATTTTTAATTTTGTTTCAGTTTTGTGCACATTGCCCCCAGTGACATCGCTGTGTACCACTGAAAAGATCCTGGCTCGCTCTTCTCACTTCTCCATCAGGTGTTTATTCACATTGGAAAGATCCCCCTGAGTTAGACCCAGCCCATCTCTGCCCCATCCTATACAGGCTCTGATCAACCTTTTTTGATGCTTTGCCCTCTGCCAAATCCTCCAAGAGATGAGTGTTGCTGCTGGACTTGGGCACTTACAGAGGAATGACATCCACTCCATGTTTAACTATTTCATGTTGTACACAGAATCTCCTGAGGTCATATTCATGACCTGGATGAAAGATCAGTGGGGATTTTTAGTCACCCTTCTCTTAGTATAATGCTCTAAGGCAATCCATCTTCATCACACTTAGCAGGGTCCTATATATTAATAGGAAAAAGAAAGATTTGCATGTAAAACCTGATACTCCCTTTGTTGTCTTATTAGATACATCCTATTTTCAATTGTTCTGAAATAACGGTTTCAATTTTTTTTTAACTAAAATTGAAAAGAAAAATCAAGTTGAGGTTTGTGTAGAGATCAGGTTGATGTTTCTAGAGACAAAAGCTAAAAGAACTGACTAAGAACAATACTATTTTTATTTTGGCTATGATGTGACTCATATATTGATAGAATCATAGAAAGGCTTGGGTTGGAAAGGATCTTAAAGATCATGTAGTTCCAAACTCCCGGCCATGGGCAGAGACATATTTCACTAGACCAGGATGCTCAGAGCCCTCTCCAACTGTGCAATGAATACTCCCAGGGGTGGGGCATCCACAGCTTCTCTGAGCAATCCACTGTCTCCTACTCAGTGTGCAACAGATATTAAAATAAGTTTCAGAATTTACTTTCTTCTCAACTTTCCTCACCTTCCAATGTACTAATTTCCTCACCAATATATTCCCCTTGAGGGAGAAGGAGGAAGAAGAAAAACAATTTTTAAGAAGATCTGTGCATAGTCATTAGGATCCAAGGTTCCTGTAAACCCACTTAAACTTAGGAACAACATTACATATAGCACCACTAAACATTGTTTATTGAAAGGAAATTCAAGGCTTTTGCAGAAGAGTTTTGGCACAACCCCTTCCGAGAACAGTCTATGAAACAGCTCTTCCTCCTTTTCTTCTTGACAATTTTGTAATGTGTATTTCATGGACAGAAACTCTGTTTGTCTTTAACAATCTCAAGGGATTTATATAAATCCAGCATCTCTTCCTTCTTTAAGGTTTATGGAAATCCAATTATTTTCCCCCACAGAATAAAATCTATCACATTAAGTCAGTGTAATACTTCACTTTGTGTACTGTGGCAGTTCATTTGTCAGAGCTGTGAAATATTGCATTTTGAGGACAGCAATCAAGCTCTCTGCATGTCATTTCTGTTGACATTCTGCCCAAGGTCCATTTAAGCTTAGAACTTGACTTAGCAGTCTAGCAATATTATAGTACAACACTTAGCACAAATTACTTATCTGAAAGCAGAAAAACTACATTAGTGCAACATGCAGGTGTCTCAATTATACTCCAGCATATGTGCTTTAACTTTTAGTGCAGAACTTTTCTAATCCAGTTATCCTTGTAAATTTATTCATAACAGAATCTACAGTTAATTATTTGCTAACGTAACTGTGGCCCATTTTTACCATGTTATCACATGTATCTATTGCATTTTCAAATCAAGCCCATGAGGATTTAATTTCAAATCAGGCTGTATGCAATTAAAAAAAAAATCAATGCTTAGGTAGTTGTTATTTTGTGTTACATGCAATAAAACCAGTTCTTTTTTTTTTTCTTTTTTTTTTTCCTTCTTGTAAATCCCAGGGATTTTTGCACTGATTTCCTTATTGTAGAATGAGAAGGTGTAAGTAATTTTCAAATGGCTAAACATAAACATGTATATTTTCATCACATTAACAACCTCCTGTCTGAGCCTGGTTAAATGAGGCATTTGCCAATCGTGAGATGCTTCTCTTCTAGCCCACTTTAATTGGAGGCAACTGCTCCAGCTGGACTGGCTGTCTTACACAGAAGATGATGACATTGTTAGCAGGGTACAGGTTCTTCTAACCATCTGTCTCTAATGGCAAGATGCTGGACTATCTTCAGCATTTTCCTGTTGACTGGGATTTTCAAAGGTGATGAAGAAGATAAAATTTCTGTTCCTGTTTCTTTGGATCTGCTGATCAAACACACTCGGGCTTCTCAGGTAATTCTAGCTTTCTTGCAACTCTGCTTAATGACCTAACTATTCTCAATCTATGAAGACTGATTGGTACTACATTTCCGTAGAGGCATGCAAAAAGAAAAACTGTGGAAGCCAATGTTGTTCTTCTGTCATTCGTACAGCAATTGTATCTCTCAACTCAGACCATTGGATACCGAACTCCTGCTTTCCATCTCCAGTGCGTGTGCAGCTCTGTTTGCCTGGGACCTTTGTGCAAACCTAACAACAGCCTCGGAGTATCAGCTCTCACAGCTTCAAAATCTGTGAGAGCAAAAACTTTAATTCTGAACTGTAGGTCAGAAATCAAAATAATAGGAGATTAATCTAAAAATAGAATTTAAACTACTGGATAACACTGGGCAGTAATCTTCTACTGTCTTTTTTCTGCCCATTTTTCATACATTTCACAATTTGGACAGTCAATATGCGTTTCTTGCAAAGAAATTACAGCCCCAGCTTTTGTGATGCTGTTTGACTTCCCCATTTGTTGCTCTCTTCACACTCATGTTCCAAAGGACACCTCCTTGCCCCAGCTTCCAGCATTCCTGCAGATGTCCTCCACTCCTTTTCCATGCTGGCAATGAATTTCCTACTCTGCACATGATGGCTGGAGTGAGATCTCTTCCCACAGCCTCAGAAAAGCATTCCACTGGGCTGCACATGTTTCTGCTATCTGTTGCACTGAAGACTTTAGCCATGCCAGTGCCACTGAGGGGACATCGCAAGTGACTGCAATAAATGCTCTGAGGCTGATGCTCCTTCTCCTGAGAGAAGTGGTCCCCTAACATCAGGCTGCCTTTTCAACCATGCCTGAGCACTGGCAACCCTTTGCGAGAATTAATGTGAGTTCCTTGTGATCTCCTGTTCATAAATTTCATATCCCTTAGACACAACCCTCACAGTTATCTGTAACCAGAAGAACAGCTCAGCTTTCTTTCAAAGTAAAAGCTTACCACAGCCATGTTAAGAGCAGGAGATTCCCCATTTCTTTCAGCCTATTCCCCAACCACTTCAAAATGGCCCTTCTGCAGCCAGAGAGAGCTGCAGGCGGGGTCTTCATTGCTCCTACAGAAGGCATCCTCCATCAGACCCACTTGCTGGGGGTGAGTGCCCTGGCAAAAAAGAAAGACTGGGAAATGGGGGATTATTACCCCATAATACCATAATCACGAATCTTGGAAGAATGTACTATTTGCCAGTTTCTTTGGAAAAAGATAACTCACCCACTGGGATTTTTAGTAGCACATTTAAAGCCTTGGCTCCTTCTCTGGACATAGAGAGGTGGATGTGATTAGTGTGTTTTCGGCTGTTGTGTGTTTCTTTCTCTTCTTAGGTGTCTCCAAGAACATTGGAATTAAGCATTAGAAATTGGTAAAATGCAAAACTTCAAAAGATGTATATACCTCCAGTTTCCCTGAAGACTCCAGATGAAGTAAGGAAGAGCTCAAGGGGGCAGCTGAGACTCAACCTCTACCATGAGATGCAGTATTAATGTTACATTGCTAATGGATTAATTCTGTGTATAGACTAACCAAGAATTTATATTCTGTCTTTTCTCCCAGAGAAACACTTTACAGTGAAAAAGACAATATATGAAATGAAATACATGTATAGAAGTCTAAGTGATAGGTCTGTAAAACAGAGCTGTGTAGATGCAGCAGCACTAGTATTGAAGACAGTAGCAGGGAGAGAGAAACATAGAGGGGGAAAGAGATCTGTGGAGTTGGGGTGAGGATGTGTATGGCATAAATAATGTGTGCATCAGCAAAGGAGTGGCTTCACAAGGAAAGAGTGGGGAGCAATGGAGACTGAGGCTGACCAGGAGAGAACTGGTGGATGGGCAGTTTGGGTCAGAAGATGTGGGAGAGGGTGCCTCCAGGTGGGTAACAATGGGAAGCTGACAGGGACATGGGCAGATGACACAGGGAGGCATGCAGGATGAACTGAGCAAAGGCAAGCAGCTTTCTGTGGGCTGGTGTTGACACAGAAGCTTCTCCCTAGGACAATGGTTATTTGGCACTTACAGTCAGCCTTCTAGCAGAATTAGACTTGTGACCCTCTCCTTCCTTTATATGCTTTTTCTCCTAGTAGCTTTTCATGTGAGAGAATAAGACAGCAACTAAAAAAGCTTGTTATTAACACCAGTGCAGAACCCTGACTTCTGGCCTCCAGAGAATGTTTCATTCTTATAAATGAGACAATAGTCTATTTTTTTACATATGAAACACCAAAAGCGATAATATGGAAAAGTGTAAAACAAAAAAGAAAGGACAAAAGGAACAAGAACACAAAAGCATCTAGAAGACCCCAGAGAGGGAGCAGGTCACTTGGGAGGTTCAAGGGAAAATGTGATCTCTCCCTGAAGGCACGTGAGGGTGCAGGGATGGACAGGAACAAAAATAGACCTCTAGTTCTGAATAGCCCAGGGTCTAATTTGTCCAACACTCTACACCTAAGTGGAGAAGCCAGAATTGTTTTGCATAGTGATTTTGAACATCTGTAGTAATTTGGAAAATATTGTACTCTTAGAAGAATAAATTTAATGTTGTTAAGATCTACTCAAATGACATTCACAAATGACATTCCTATAGAAATAAGTTTTCTAACAAAGGCCATTTCACAGGCAGTGGGCATTTAAAGTTCCTAGTGGCTAAAAAGTATTGGACTTCAGTCCACATGATTCTGAACCATTGAGAACACTTTGAGAAACTGGGGACTGGGAGAGGGAGAACTGAAGACTTGTGTTCCTTGCAAAGCTGCATAACTGCTTTCCATTGCATTTTCAGAGATTCTGGTATCAATTCCTGCAGCTGGCAGATGTGTGAGATATCTGAGAGCTGAAAGCAGTGCATAAGCATCAGCTCAATCACAGCCATCACAAAGGCTTAGTAGGGGCCATTGTGTCTCAGTAAAAGCTGAAAGCAAAAGAAGTTGGTATCACAGCAGAAATAAATGGTGAAAGGATAAAATGTTGAACTTACCTGTAGAAGCAGTTACTAAAATGTTGTGTGCTGGGTTTTTTATAAATCATTGCGCTATTTTCTTTCTAAACAAGAGAAACTTAAGGGCTTCATAATTTTCCAAAGGTATTGACGTTGCAGGTGTGAGCACAATTTCTATCTCTGTGTGTATGTTTTTAACAAAAGCAAATATCACTGTTTTTGAAAGCAAATACATTGCAATCAGACCATAGCAGCATTTTTAAATCCTGTGCAATGAGCTGAAACAATGAACATGTGATTGTAAAAGTCAATCAATTTGTATCTTTATCCCACCTAGAACAATTTCTTCTGAAAGGCAAAAAAAAATAAAGTATTTTAAAAATAAAGTATTTTAAAACTGTATCAGTTTAGTGTAATGTGGAAAATGATGTTTTGGAGCAATTTATTAATTAATTTTTTTTGAGGCAGAGAATATTTGGTTTATGTACAGCACTAAGCAACTGATTTCCATGTGACTATCCCAGAGTGTTCTTTCCAGTCCTGATTAATGTTTTCTGGGTATTCACCTTTGAAAGAGACATTAAAAAATCCTGAATTGTAACATTTGTATTTAATACTATGTCTGATCTCTGTGTATGTTAGATGTAATTTTTTTTTTTTTAAGAGAAGGAACAAGGCTAATGGACACCTTTTTTTCAGAAACAGAGTTCACTGCTTGTCCTAGTCAGTCTTGTCAGAATCACAGGCTAATTGGGCTGGAAAGGACCTTCAAAAGCCACCTAGTCCACCTTCCCCTGCCATGGCAGATACCTAACTAAAACATGCTGTAAGGCAGAGTCTGCTGCCAGAGGAGGATCTCAGGTTTTTTGTTGGTTCAGTTTAGGTTTGAGTGGGAGGAATTGAGAATAGATGAGAATTTCTTACAAGTGGAAGATGATTTCCACTGAAATAACTTTTAAAATTCATTAGTCTAAGGAATTGGCAGAGAAAAAGCAGCAGAATTAGTTATGGAGTGAAAAAAGCAAACTAAGAAAGTAGGAAACTAGTGGGAAGAATTTCTAGACAAAGTCAACTGATTTAAATACAGAGATGTGCCAAAGACTGACAAATACTAAAGGAGATTATGTGAAAAGCAAAGAGGCAAGCTGGACCACTGCAAAGGAAAAAAATAAGATAATTAGACCAATAGAATTATCCTAGGAGTTGTTTTGGGAGTTGAAAATCAAACAGATATTCTGAAAAATATGGGAGAAAAGAGCAGTCTTTAAATCAGAGTATAAGGTTAAAAGTGAGGTGAAGACTACAGCAAAATTAGGGGAACCAAGAGAGAGATGTGCTAACTGTATTAAGAGCAAGCCTAGATCTACCACTTCAAAAGAGACAAAGCAAATTAATTTATGCAAGAATGCAGAGATATGGTGTGCTTTCTTGGCATAAAAAGAGTTAACTCCAATCATTGAATTACTAGCTTTCATTTGTGGTGGTGATAGAGGAATAGGAAAGAAAAGAAAGATGTATGCAAACCACCTGATGAAGAGGACTGCAAGAGTGAAAAAACTGACTTACCTTTAAAAAGCAGAAAAAATTGAACCCACGATATCACATATCCATCAGTTCACCTTCGATCCACAGAAAGCATGGATCTAGAGGATAAGATGGAACAAAACCAGCCAGCACAGTCCTGTAAATAATGCATCCCACTGAACCAGCCTACTTCTTTACTTTGGGAGAGTAGCCAGCCTTGTGACTTTAGAGGGTTGTTATGATTCATTCTGGTTTTAGTGAGGTTGTTATAACTGCAGTAGACAAATATCCTGCAGATGCAATCATTAAAAGTGGGTGTATGGCAATGTGATGAAGTCCTCTTCACAAGAATTCATCAAAGATTCTCTGTCACTCTGCAAGGGCATTCAAGTGTAGTTGTTCAGGGGTCAGAGTCATTAGCAGTTTCAAAATTGTGTTTAATAGCTGAGATGACGGAACAGAGCATGTGAATACCAGGTTTGAGAATGACACCAACCTGAGTGAAGAGAAATAGCAAGAAAGAACAGGAATGTAAAGTGGCTCCCAGTGAGATGAAACTCAATAAAGTCATGTACAAAATGCTAAATTTAGGCAGAAGGCTCCCATGTATAATGGGACGTATCTGGCTGAGTGTCAGCACTGCAGGAAGGACCCACATGGAGTTATGGGATGAAATTATGAAAAAAAAAAGAGAAATTTTATTCAGGAATATATTTTTAAAAATTAGCAAGATGGGATCACATTTATAACTGTAGAATTCTAAAGTGGAGGTCACTGACTTCTTGGAGTCATACATAGTACATGACATCTGAAGGGCGTTACTTAGTTGAATGATAGGGAAATGAGGGAGTCCAGAAGTGAGCTCAAAAAATGTGAAGTGGTTTACACAAGTAATTTATGTGGGAAAGAAAAATGTAATATTTTTTTCTGGAAAATGGGAATATGAGCAGACTGATCTTTGAGAAAACAGGATACAATGATTTATAAGCTACTGAAAAGGTAAAGCTATGTTCACTGTTCTCCTTTCCAGCACAGCAGAAATCTGCTCACTGTTCAGAAAGATAATTTAGGATAAGTATTGGGAAAAACCTTCAAGCAGGATGGTGAGGAATTGGGCACAACCTGACTGGAAATGCTACAGAAAGTCCTGCTCTATAGTTTTTCTAAGAATGTGTTAGTTAAAATATGTGCCCAAGGCTGGCAAATGTAAATTCAATCCTGCCTCAAAGCAGAGGTACCCAGGAGTGTACCAGGAGTCTTCTGCTGACAGACTTTTCTATAGTTGCCCTCCCTTTCTGGTGCTTTCATCAGGTTCCCCTTCCAAACAATCTGCCATGTGTCTCTAATCCTACAATCTTTCTCAAGCTTCCCACTTCACTGCCTCCCATTGCTCCAGGAAACCAAGAAAGAAATTGGTGCCTGTCAATCAGAAAAAGGGGGAGGTGCACGCTGGCACCCCAGGTCTTGGACATCTTTAGATGCATGCAGTTATCCCCACCACCTCAGGCCTCCAAAGGGTGCAGGGTCCCTCCATGTAACAGTTGAATTGACACAAATGCATGAATATTTATGTACCTTCAATACCTCAGCTCATCTTTATTTTTTTTTCAAAGACACTGGAAGGTGCACTAATGATGCAGGTGGCAGGGGAACTATAAACAACAGGTGTCAGTGGGAAGAGGAGGTGCCTTTGCCATTCACCCTCCCTGAGGCCGCACAAGCTCAGAGCCTCCTGCACCTGCAGGCAGGATGCTCTCTGACAGAACAAAAGGCAGTGGAGCTAGAAAGAGTGGCGAAGCCTGAAACTTGTGCTCAAATTATGGCCCCAGTACAAAAGTTTCAAGTGCCAGGTAACTTGAAGCAACTTTTTTTGCAGTCAGTGAGTTGGGTTTTTTTCTCAAAATAAATAAATAACTGCAAAAACATATATCCTTGGATGCTCTAAGGACTAGCTGAAAACACAGTTTAATGTAGTTTTTAATATCATTACTTTATTTTCTTCTGCTATTTATCTCACAGTAACAAAATTTAGGGGAAGACAGCCCATAAGTATTTTTTACAATTACCCTGTTAGTGTAGTGTCTCAGATCTTTGCACTAGAATATCTGTGCATGTGCACATCCATCCCTTCAAGAAAATATTTGTCTTGTCCTGAAAAGAATAGTTCTAAAAAACGAATAGTTCTAAAAAACAAAATGTTTTAATGCAGTGATATGGTTTTGCTGTGATTGTGTATGTCCTTTTGTGGTGTTTTTTTTTAAGAACAATTCAAACATCTATTGTCCCAGAAATAAAATCATGGCCTTAACCATTGCTATAAGCCTAACTCAGCCACTATACTCAGTATATCCACAGAAGACATATTTATGCTTTCCCTTGCACAGTGCTGAGCAGGATCTACCTCTGTTTGCCTTATGTTCAGTCATTTAGTCTTTCAAAAAAGTCTGCCTGTGCTAAACCACATGCTAAACCATCTTGTGTGTATTACATCATAACTATATTTCCCATCAGAAAACCCATAAAGTGCTTTCAAAACGTTGTCACTGGATGTAGTTGGCCTTAATGAGACAGGAAGGAAGCAGAGTAAAGGCAGTGTGGCTGTGCACTGCAGTGCTATATTTCTTGGTTTTCCAATATTCTGAGTGTTGCTGAGCTCAGTATTCTGGAAGGACAAGAGTTATCTTACTGACTAACTCAGAAAGGATTTATGAAAAAAAATTGCCTCTTAAATGGCAGAAATTAAGTAGCATAGATCCAGAATGAATGCTTGGAGGGTGTGCACACTCTGTGATGCACTGCAGCACTTGGTGGCATGGCTGAGCCATTTTGCTCTGTTTGTCAGTAATGTGTGGGGTTCATCTGCAATTGGCTTTACATTATAGGTTTTACCTGCAGACAGATATGCTGATGTCAGATCAGCTGATGACATGAGTGGGACAGTTGACATGCCTGAAGGATGGGACACCATCCAGAGGGATCTGGACAAGCTGGAGAAATGGGTCCATGTGAATCTCCTGAGGTTTAGTAAGAGTGTGTGAAACTTTGCACCTGGGCCAGGGAATCCCCAGTATCAACACGGGCTGGGGGGTGAGCAGAGTGAGAGCAGCCCTGCCCAGAAGGACTTGAGGGTGCTGGAGGATGAGAGGCTGGGTATGACCCAGCCATGGGCACTCACAGCACAGAAAGCCAAATGTGTCCTGAGCTGTATCCAAAGCAGTAGGGCCAGCTGGGCAAGGAAGGGGATTCTGCCTCTCTACTCTGCCCTCACGAAACCTCACCTAAAGTCGTGCATCCAGCCCTGGGGTACCTAGCACAAGAAGGACATGCCTCTGTTGGACCGAGTCCAGAGGAGGCTACCAAGCTGATCAGAGGGATGGAGCCCCTCCCCTATGAAGGAGAAGTTCACATGGGAAGCAGATCTCAGAAAATACCTGTTCTGTTGATGACTGAAAATAAAGTCTGTCTTCCCTAGAGTTCAGAGGAATGTTAGCCAAGCAACTGGTAGCACCCATGAAATGCAGGACTCCCACCCAACATTTTGGCAGAAGTCTTAAGGGTCAGAGGTGTGTTCTCCAGAGAGAGAGGAGTTCTGGATGAATTGAATTCCCCTTCTCTGAACCTCTGTTTCTAGAGTGCTCATTTTATACGGACATTTGTGCTGTCAATTTTAACACACTGAAACATTTGTAGAGCTAGTTTTAAGCTCAGGCACATAAGCTGCCCTGCCAGAAATGGTGCACATGACGTGAGAGGGGATATTATTTGACAACAGAAAGGCTGAATTCCCAAAATCCTCAGCCAAGGCTCCTGTAGCATCATTAGGCATGTGCACCTTTTGCAAGGAGGGTGCCTGCAAGCATTATTGGTTTGTGTTGGTGTCTGCAGCTCTGACGAAAATTGGAGCTGAATATCCAGTTTTCCAGTGGATTTTGTACAATATAGGGCAATGCTCAGCACAGTGAACAGCTTTTTCAAAAGCTGGTACTAAGAGCTCTCTCAGGGTCCCAGCTTTAGCCATGAGGAGTGCTCATGCAAAAATGGATGCTACAGCGATCTCCAAAATCCCATTTCCTTCCACTTCTATAAATGGAAGCTTCTTTCCCTTGTAACAATACCTAAAAAAAACCCCAAACATGAGCATTTAGAAATAGTATGCACAAAAGAAAAAGTTTAAGTGGTGTAGAAAACACCAAAGCTCTCAAGCTTTACTTCAGAGTTACAAAACTACAGGGTCTTCTCAATCCCTGCCTTCTATCAAAGCTAGGCTTCACCTGGTTTAGCAGGAGGAAACTGCAACAAAATTTATCCTGTAAATTACAAGTGGAGAATGCTTGTATTGGAAGCCTAAAGCACATGAACCAAACACAACAAAAAGATTAAAAAAATGAACAATTAAATCACCGAAGAAAATGTTCTTATCTCAGCAACAACAAATTTGCACCAAATTCATGGAACCTGTTCAGAAGACTCTATATTTTTGTCTTTCTTTTTGGGAGAGGTGATAAAAATTATCTTTTTTTAAATTCTAGTATTGGAAAAGAAAGCAAAAATAAGAATCAAAGATGATTAACCACAGGACTTTCATAATGTTATAGTCTGCGTAAACACATAACTGTTGCAATCCTGTCCACTCCAACCATCTCTGAACTTCCAGTGGACACTCTGGCCTTCCAGCTCCTCACGCCCACTCCCCCTCTGTGCCTCCTTACTGTGGTTCAGGCTTTCGGTCTCTGCATTTATCAGTCCTCCCAGACATTAGCTACATGAAGAGACACTTTTCTCTTCTAGGCTGCAGTCCCACCCCTTTCCTTCTTGCCCTGCTCTCCTTTTGGTACTACTTTTCTTACCCAGCTGATTCCTGTCTTTTTCAACCCAATAAATCTTCATCCAGTTTCAGCATTTCCTTAACAAAAGGGAGTTCCCACTCTTTCCTCCACCTGCATTTCTACAACCTCTCCAGATTTCCCTTGTTGATATTTTCTATCAACTTCTCTAGTACGGGTGATCCTACACTTCTTGGCCCTTCCATCCATGACAGGGTCTGATGCTGACCTTTTGCACTTATTTCCATTTTGTTCTACGTGTGTGCTTGGGATGTCTCAACTCATAACTAAATAGAGTCTTTAGTGTTGCAATGTTCTTCAATGCTTTAAGCAATTGTCAAGTGCACAAAATTTTGTGAGGAAAACAACAAAATGAATAGTTTTTTTTTCTTTTTCTGTGAGAAGAGAACAAACAATTTAAGCTGCCCTTTCTCTCTGAATGTCCAACAATATTCAACTTCATGGCTAGTGAGAGCAACTTTCCAAGCATAGTTCCTGTCAGGATATTTTGGCTTGTGCTCACCCCTCATGGAAGAGCTTGGTGGAATTCCACCCACTGCAGAGGGAGCTTGAAGCACTGACACACCAGAGCGTGGGAGGTTCCCAGGAGTAACGTGCCATTTGCTGGGATGCAAGTGCACCACATGCTACCGAAAATTGTTTTCTCCATTTCATTAGTCTTGCTCTTTCTTTAGTCTTGCTTTTAAAGACATTTGAATGTGTGCATTTTCCAGGATGAAAATATATTGCTAATAGACCAACTATTTGCATAATAATACCAGCAATAACAGCAGTATTTGTGTAGAAATCAGAAATGTTCCCGTAGCTTTGAGCACATTGAACAGTTGGTTGCCTTACCTGTTGCTGACCAGCTGTGTGACATCTTGAAAGGAGGAGAATGTGTGTAGGTTTTCCTGCTGGGGTCCCTCACTGTGCCTTCTACTGTGTGCGGCAATCCTTAGAGAAAAAGGGGCTGCAGAGAGGCCATTAGGCGTAGAGGGTGGAAGGTTTGATTACAGCCACAAAAGAAGTACTGGATCATGGGGGTAAATTCCACCTCCCCACAGAGAGGTGGAAGTTACCACACCCAACCCTGCTATTGGCAAGCGAGCTGATTAGGCAAGGTTGATTGCCTTGACTCCTCTATAGTCAATAGAGAGGAAAATATCTCCAGAATGGGTTTTGTTTCATCCTGAGGTGGGTGGATAGGAAAGGAGGAATGACTCATCTTCTGGGTTTGCACCTCTGTCTTTATTCACTATGGAGGAAGCTTAGTGATGAGTTATCACAAGGTCCAACCTTGTGAATTGCATGAGACAAGTCACACTCAGACTACCTGTAGCAAGCCAGGTCCCTACTGGAGGAGCTGGGGCCCTGCAACAACTGTATCCAGAAAATTCAGAAAATTTGGTATGCAGCCATATTTGAAGACAAAGATCCTGACTCCTGTGTTCAGCATCCCTATCTGGGGTTTGAGCCAGAAGGAGATGCTGGAGGTGAGCTTCTTCAAAAGAATTATCTCCTAAACCACACTTCTGGGTTAGTGGAGAGGTATCTGGCAGTCTACTAGCTACTAGGCAGTCTGTAGCTCATTTTTTCTTAAAACTCTGTTCTCTTAATGTTTATTTGTAAGGATAACTGGTTAATGGCTATTCAGCATGAAAGACATGGAGAAGAAAAAGGAAAATAAATAAATCAAACACACAAATATACAGAAACCTGAAAAGGCTGATTGATGGGCTACTTAATGAACCACACAAATACAACCTTGAAGAGTCAGATGTTCAGACTGTAGTATATGGTAGAGATAATTCATACTATTAATGTATAAAATATTGTAAGATCCAAACTATGTCTTTTGACCACCCTGGTTGGGAGCAGTGTCTTATTCATATACATCTAGTTCCCGGACTACGTTGAGATAACATTGGGTTCTTTAATGTAAGAATAGAAGCTTCCAGGGTGATAATTGCTGGCTTCCCCGGTCCCGGGACCACTCAAGAGTGATTATCACCTCGACAATTACATCTACCACGATGATGGACGGCGCCACCCTGATGCATGTGAATGTTGACCTCCCCGAAGTTCTCTGACAACATCTCGACACCTGGACTGGATCTTTGTCTACCTCTGCACATGTAAAGCCTCGGTTATGCATGTGAAGAGACACAAAGAACATTCAGTCATCTCTGCCTCAGGCAGAATAAACTGTATAAGAACTCGCTGCATGAAGCAGGATTTGTGAACAGGGGGAGACTCTGACATTCAGAGGTCAGATCCGTGTGTTCACCCAGCGCTGCTCCCATGCTCAACGCTGACCCTTGGCTGTGGTGGTTTTGATGAACGAACTTCGGTCTCACGGACAAATTAATAAATCTTTGCTAAATTTTCCTATAAGCTTGGCTCTCGATTTGATCATTTATAACAAGACTCAACTTTGAAAAAGTAAGAAGAAAGCAAACACGATTACAAAGTGTCATGTGGGTGTCCAGGTTTAGAGCAAATTTGGGAGAGAATCTCTCACAGGAGCTCTGGTAGGAAAGCAGATCTAATCGGCCCCTCTCCCTAACTGGTCCAAGAGAAAATACCTCCTTGGAGAAAGGTGGGAAAAAACTGTTTATTAAACAATAAAACCTAAACTATATCAAACAATAAAACCCCTTGCTGCTCCAAAAGAGATGACAAACTGAGAAAGTCCCTCCCCGGGTTGTGGTTCAGCTCACTCAGTCTCTGGTCAGTCCCTCCGGTGCTGGAAATGTCGCAGGCCAGGCCCGGCCCGGTGGGCCACAGGTGCAGCTGCCGGTGCTCCCCTGGGTGTTCAGTCCAGAGCAGGTTTAAACAGGTCCAAGGAAAAGGGAAAAAAACAAAAGTCCAGGGAACTTCTTTGCCTCAGCTAGCTTAAACTAACTAAAAGCAAAAGAGAGCTCTGTCTCGCTGTCTGTCCATCCGCAGACAACAACAGTCCCGGAGCAGGAATGTGGAGGAGTGAGTGCAGTGTCTGAAAAAAACCTGCTGCTTCTTCTCTCCCCCACTTCACTCTCTGGAACACTCTTAAAGGTGCAAAACTTATTATTCAACATAAACAGAATGAGACAACTGGGGATAAAAGCATCATATAGTCAACCCAGGACAGTGGAGAACAGTGATCTTATAATAAGTTGAGGGGAGATGTTTTGTTTTTTTGATGTGTGCCTGTTTCAAACTTATTACATAAGATTTAGGGGAAGAAACAAAAGGACGCATCAAGGTGAACATGGAAGGGACAAATGTGGGGAGAAAAGGTTTATGGGGATAACCAGATGAAATCTATGTGTTACTAAGTGCTGGACAGTATGCTCACCTGGACAGGCTTTGTGCCTGAGCACTGTACTCTCTCCCATTTCCTTATCAAACTTTGTCCATAGCTGTCTGCTATGAGTGTGCCCTCTTCCCTGTGTGCAATCTGTCAGCAAGCTTCAAGCCTATGAGTACAACAGGTCTGTGGCTGGGTGCTGGAGGAACCACAAGTCTGGGGTTGAAAATTTCACCCATTTTTTAAGGAATATGCTGGACACATACTCCCTTGAAAACTGGGATACTTTGGAGAAGGACTAGAAAGAATATCTCCTGCACACAGGACTGAAATCACTACAGAAAAAATAATTGCCGCAGATGAGTCCTCCCTTGAGTTGTTCCAGTTTGCCTGTGGTGGATCTGTAAGCAGTAACAACTCTTGATATGAATGACTCCAAGGCATAAAACTCAAGTTTTTAATTTCAATTTTAAAAGTTAGGCAAAGCTTTCACATAAAAGGAGATTTATTTTTTTTTATTAATCAGATATTCAGTTATGCTGTTTTGATTTTCTCTGTAGTCAGCAGGACTCTGCTCAATTAGTACTACAGACAACCTAATCTATGGCAATAATAAAACAACAGAGGAGATTACTATTAGTTTTTGAATAATGCAAGGAACAAATAGTTGCTGCTTAATTTTCCATTTGGTTCCACAAGAGTTACCCCAGGCCTTAAGAGACTGACAGAAATATTCACCAGAGTCAAGTGAAGTTCATGACTTTTGGGACCTTTTTGTATTTTTCCTCCCAGTGTATTTCTCTCATTTACCAGACCGACTCTGGACTACAGTTAATATTATTGATGTCATCTTATAATAGGTTCTGTAACTGTATTTTTCTGCATTCATTTTTTCCTCAGCCATAGCAGAGGCACTTTCAATTGTCCATCTTCTCAGATAAAGGACTGTTTTGTCTGTAAAAGCCATTTTTTCTCTCTGATTTCAAGTGAGCGAGTTACTACCTCCTCACCTGGGAGGTGTTTTTTGAAACATTGTTTCCAAGGTGATTTCTCCAGCCTTAATCTATCCAGGAGCCTCTGATTATAAAGGATTTTTCCCATAAAATTTCAGATCCAATGCCTTGTTCCCATTTATTTATTTTATCATTGTCCAACATGTTTATCCTATAGTTTCAATAGCATTTTGAAGAAAGGGATAAAAACATCTAAGTGAGAAACATAGAGTACACCACTTTCTCTCAACATGTATTTTGTGTAAATAATGATTCTTGGCTTTATAGTCTTGTCTTGATATAAGGCAACTGAATAAAAAACACACTAAATTGTTGTTTTAAATAACAGTGCCTTAATACCAGGAGCTTGGATTTGAAAAAGGGCAAAGAAAGAACATTAAAATATATCTCCCAGAGAACAGAGCTCCAACCACATCTATTCTCTTCTTTTTTTCTCGAGTCAATAACTCTTATTTATCTCTTTCATGACTAGATTGAGCAAGGAAATAAATTATATTCCTCTAATGTCTCTAGTAGATTTATTTTAAGAAATGTATTGGATTGGGGTCTATAATAAATATTTGAGTTGAAATCACATAGCAGAACCTATAGTTCAGGTTGGAAGGGACATTTGGGGATCATTTAGTCCAACTACTCAAAGCAGAGCTCATTTGCTCACTTCAAAGTTTACATCAGACTGTTTGGAACCTTTGCCTAAGTTTTAAATTTCTGAGGATGGAGATCCCACAGCCTTCTGGGCAGCCCAGACTTGTATTTCACTGACTTCACATGGGACATATTTTTCTTAATTTGTTTGCAATTTCCTTTGCTTCAACCTGAGACCATTGCCTCCTGCCTTCCTGTTGTGCATTCTGAGAAAAGCCTGGTTCTGTTTTCTTCAAAACCTCCGTGACAGAAGTTGATGACAGCAGTTGGCTGCCCCTAAGCTTTCTCTTTTCAAGGTTAAACACACATAGTTCCCCCCAATGCTGAAATAATTTTTCAGTGCCTGCAACTCCTGGAGGTGGTGCAAAGGGCTGGTGGTGCAAAAAGAAAAAAAACACTTCTGCTGTAATAGTGCTGGTTATCTTACAATCCTAAATGCAATGGTTTGTTCCCTTAGCTTTATATCTTGCTAATGGTTTGCAAACAATTTCAGAAAATACCAAGTCACATGTTGGTTAGAAAAATAAAAAGTTACTATCATAACTAAAACAGTGCTGTCTACCTCTGTTCTTCATATGAGTTATCCTTTTTATTTCAGCCTTCCATTTTGATTTTGTAAGTTATGTAAATTATACCCAGGAGAACAGTTGTAATTTCTGCAATGCCCCAAAGTCTGTAGTTGGAGGAATTCTTAAGTTACAGCTGAGGAACACCAGGTTCCCAGCACAGCTCTTTGCAGATATACATCTCTTGTAATACATTTTGTTACTAATAAAGAACAGTATCTCTCATCTACTTGCCATTCTATAAAGACATTAGCTGCCATACAAAAACAATAATAGATAGGGAACAATTAAAAAGCTTTATCCCCAAATAAAAAACTCCTGCTGCAGATCTGTCATTTAATTTTGAATAGTGACTGTGCAGAGCTGAGCTAGACCATGTTTGTGGGTAGCAGTAATTTCTTCTATTAGATCATCTAGTACATTCATAATCTGCAATATTGTTTTTAAACCTGGTTCATGGAAGTTGGTATCTCACAGAGACTGGCACATAGTGTCCAGCATATCTGTCACTTTAAATGAGACAAAATGCTCCACATTCAAAAGAGAGCCTGTCATTTTCCTGAACTCACCTCATCACGTAGGAGGGCAAAGGCAGCACAGAATAGTTGAGGTTGTAAGGGATGTCTCTGAATATTGTAGAGTCCAACATCAAGGTCAGTGCAGGGTCAGCTAGAGGACTGTATCCTGTCAGGGTCTGAATAACTCCAGGGATGGACATTCCAAAACTTCTCTGGGCAACCTGTGCCAGTGTTTGGCAACAGGTAATATTTTTTTTCTTAATATTAAGATGAAATTTAATGGATTTAAATTTGCTCCTGCTACCCCTCCTCCTGCCAGTGAGCACTACCAAGAAACCTCTATTCATTCCTTCTCAGGCTGAACAATTCCATCTCCACAGCCATGAAAGGTCCTCCAGTCCCCTCCGCACTGTTTTTGCTTTTTCCTGGATTCAGGCTGGTATGTTCCTGTCTCCCAGGTGCTGGGGATCCCTGACCTGGATCCAGTATTTCAGATGTGCCTCAGCAGAGCTGAGAAGAAAGGAAGGATCACCTCCCTTAATCTGCTGATAATGTTCTACCTGCTGCTCCCCAGGGTACTGATGATCATTTTCAGCATGAGGGTGCATTTCTGGCTCATAGTCAGCTAGAACCCCCAGGTTCTTTTCTGTAGAGCTGATTTCTGGTCAGACAGCCCTCTGACTGTACTGTTTCATGGGGTTATTTTCCACAAGGTAAAGGACATTGCATTTCCCTTTGCTGAGTTTCATGAGACTCCTGTCAGTCATTTCTCCAGCCTGTTGAGGTCCCTCTGGATGGCAACGCAACCCTCTGGTGTATCAGCAATGTCTCCCAGTATTTTTATTTCCTTTGCTCTCCCTGTGTTATCTTTGGTTGTCTTTATAACCTCCCATTCCTCACTGATTTCAAACTTTAACTGTAACCCAGAAGTTTAACTGGTCTGACTATTATCCAAAAAGTTACATTCTGCCCAAATGTTTTTAACCAGGCTGTGCTCCATCACATGCTCTGCCTCTATTTTGTTGAGCTTTTACCCCTGCACCTCCCAGTGCATCTCATAGGGGATTACATTTTTGATTTTACCTAGACCATTTGAGAGAAATTCTTTTCCCTAATTAAGGAACCAGGAGAAAGCTACCAAGCACTCTCTAATGAAGTTATTCAGTATCTTCAGTTTAAAGCAGTACTGCAAATTTTTCCTCTCTGAAATATCCACAGCTAGTGATTTGTGGGTAATGAATCAGTCTTGGATTCATCATGAACAAAATAAGGTCACAGTTCTAATACTGTGCTTTTAAATAGTTTCAGGCAAGATTTCCTCCTTGAGTGCTTTTCTGTTTATCAACTTGCTTTGACTCTCTTACCTTACCTCCAGCATATGCCAAGGTGCAAACACTTAACATCACAAACAACTACCAAGTGGCAGCACTTAATGTTGAGTTTATAAATCAGTCCAGAAACTTATTTCTACAAAAGCAATTTTTCTTCATTAACTGAGCTGTTGACATTGAGCAACCACCACACTGTCTACTTAGTTGCTCTAATTAGTTCCTTGGAAGCGTTTACCTTTCTCTACTGACTAGATGGGAAACCTAGGATCTGAACAATTAGTAACTTGAATCATACATTTAATTAGACACAAAAGTTGCTTTGAGTGATGGTGAGAACACTTTGTCTATTCAGACCCTCTAGCTTTAATAGAAAGTAAAGATCTATGACATTCTGTCACTGCATTATTTTACAGGCACAGAGCAAAAACAACTGAACAAAACATGCTAGTAATACAAAAAAGCAGTGTAACTCTGACTAATTATCTGCTTAATTACTGAACTTTACATAATTCCCACATAACCCACCGTCTGTAGAAGCAGCACTTTTGTTCCAATATTTAGATGTGTATGAATCTGTAAGAGATGTGTAAGTTATTACTAGGTTACTACTTCTATCTTCACATCTCTGCATCTCTTAGATGTAGGAATGGTAATGCAGTTCTCTTCTGAGAAGAAAACAGGGAAATATATACAAAGATGCTAATTTTTAATTGAATAAAGATGGAACCCTAATATTTTGGAAGTACAAAAAGTGGAATCCAGTTATCAGATGTTTCTTTTGAAATAACCACAGATGAGTTGTTTTATAAATGAATGGGATAGCAAAGCTATAACTGTGGTAAGTGAATTTTACTCACAATTCCACACCACATCTTTTCATATTTCTCGTTCTTCTAAATTTTTTAACAGCTGAACTTTCTTGAATAATTCTTCCTAGAACTTGTCTATGTGCAAGCTGAACAGAACATAGGGCTACTACATGCATCAAATAGAGGTTCACTGGCAAAAATAGTTCTACTGGCAGGACATATTTTGTCCCTTTTTCCTAAATAAAAAACATGGGTTGTTTTTGGTTTTTGGGGATTTTTTTGATGAAGAAAAAACTTTAAGCTCATCACATGTAATTTTACCTTTCTGCTGGTACTTCAAGAAAATCTCAGCTAAGGAGGTTTTCTTCTCTACATTTCCATTACTGTTTGTCAGGCAACACCAACCCTGTGGTTGATGGATATCAGATTATGTTCCAAATTTTTCTGCACAAGAAATTATGGATTTTAGCCGCTAAACTCTGTGGAGTGTCTTCACTCTCCTTTCTTTGGGTAATAGCAAAGTGTGGAGCTCATTAGTATTTTGGACAGGGAGCAAAAGAAATCATGGTTTCATGTGAAAAACCTATAAAAAAAAACTTGCCATTTTTTCTCCTGCTTCCAGTTCTTCATTGAAAGCAGACCCAGTCTTTAACATCTCTTGCTGAAATGGTGTCAGCTGAATTTCCAGGGAGACCTTGGGGGATTTTTTTTATTTCTTTTTAGAGAATAGTAATAAATAAACTTGAGAATATTGCTTTAGTCAGCTTTTCTATTTACTTTCCCCAAACACATTTCTTAAAAAGATGATAACAGATTTGTCCTTTCATATGTTGTCATTCCTGCAGGAGTTAAAGTCTGCAAGAACATTTACCTGAATTTGTGTACACAGCAATTATTTCAAATTGTAAAGTTAAGACAGATTTGTTAGACGGAGGCCAAAAATGGTATTAAAATGAAAAGAACAAGCTAATGAATCTCTGTGGGCTCTTTATTGACAGTTTTATGCTTTCTGGCAAGAACCATGGAGAGAAAAATAATACCTTGCACTGCAGTAATATTTTCTGTCTTAGCACCAAAAGAAAGTTTTACAAATTTTGAACAGCAGAAAGGCTCAAATCTTCTGGCTTTGGGTAACCCAAGAGGATACAAATTTTCTTTTATAGAGCTAGGGGTTTGTCTCTGTTGGGAGCAAGGGGTTTGTCTCTGTTGGGAGCACTATCATCAGGTCACAGAGCTCTTCTAGTTGCAAGAGATCATAGTGATATGTCTGTAGCACATGGCTTACCATGCTGGCCATGAGCTGTTCTTCCCACCAGAGCCAGGAGAGGCATTTGGATGGCCCTGGGGCTGCTCTTCCTGCTGTTTATTGCTTCCAGGAAGGAAATTATAAAGTTACTGCAGAATGTACATGGCCACTAACAGCTAAATCAAGGACAAATGCAAACTGAGAGCACATCCAGCAGCTTCTATTGGGTGGGCAAGGGCTGGTCATTCCACTGTCTCCGAAACCATAGAGGATGGCAGAGCTGCCACAGATCTGCTCCCTGTTTTTGGGAACAGATATTCATACCTAGCTTGATTTGCTTTCTGCAAACAAAAAAAAATCTTGTTGGATTTCTGCAATGGGTATTTGAAGCAGATACTCCCTTCCTTTTGCTTGGGTCAGTTCATGGGGTATTTTCTCTTTGGTGCCTGCCATTTCCATCCACTTCGCAAGGCTAAAACATGCCATGGTCCCTTGAGAAACCAGATGGAAAGCCATCTACTAGAAAGGAGCATAAAAGACATATCAAATAAAGTACTCAGGACAGTTCACAGTAGGGGAGAGATATATCCAGAATAACAATGACTCAGAGAGGGATTTTATAGGCAGCAGGGAAATGCTGCATCAAGGGAAGAAAATGTTTACAATTATAAATTATTAATAAGCATGCCAATTTTCTACCTCATAATTTTGATAAACTCTTCTAAAGCCAGCTTCCCTTCTAATGTGTTCTCTGCAGTACCTAGCAAAGCCAGGTTTGTTCCACTGCAGCCAAAGTAATAGAAAGTTTCTTCATATCCCCTTAGTAGCTTTTATTTTTGTCTCAAGAGAAATAAGAGACCTGGTGTCTCCAGAGCCTGCTGCTTGGTTGCTATTTACCACACAGGTGTCACTCCTGAAAGCTCAACAGGTTTTCCTTTCCTTGAGTTCTCTGCCACACTCAAAGCTCGGTGTCCCTGGTGGCAGAGGAAAAGACAGGGCATGGGTCCATGCTCAGCAGCTGCTGGAGCTCCCCAAAACCAACAAATGTCATTTTCGGTCACCTGAGGAACCCCTAAGGGTCCTCAGTTTTATGAGGCTGAAGAAACCACCCAGCAGCTGAGGAGCCTCAGCACCTCTGCTCCTTGGGGAAGATCCAAAGCTTTAGGGATCCCAGAGAGGACCTGCTTGGGCCAGAGTCAAAAATTCCTTGTTGAAGTCCTCTTCAGCCTCTATCGCTGGAAGACAGACAAGTACCAAGAACTGTGAGGAAGTGCAGCTGGATGTGCTACCTGTGCCCTGAAAGGTGTGAGGCTGCATCAGTTCCTTATCTGTTTTAAACTGTATGGATTAGCTGGCAGGAGCTACACCATACAGTGGAATTCCTACCCTATTTGAGTGGGATCCCAGACATCTGTGTGCAGTGCAAGTGTGGGTGTCCTCTGCTACATTCATTTCATCCTCCAAAGATAAGTTGACAGACAGAAAAATAGATACATGCAGTCCCAGTTTATATAATGTATAAGGAATGTTAAATAGTCATTCTGATAAACTCAAGTTCTTTCCTGATTAAAGAGCACCAAATTTATATTTCACTCTGCATATAAAATTGCAAGGAATTCATTACCTAATCTGTAATCTAATCTCTTCCAGAACATCCCATAAAATTTTTCCAGTTAATTTCCAGCCAGTAACAAATTTACTAATGCCTTCATTTTCACAGAAATATTAGGAGAGACCATGAATTTTCAGTATGTATTCATGGAAGACAAATTTTACAGCAAACAATTTAATTTATAAGTTTATCAGAAAAACAAAAATTGTTTTGTTGAAAAGTAAAGTTTCACGCAGATGATTGATTTGCATTCAAGTGTATTTCAATAAACATAAAGAAGTTAATAGTGCAGATGATAAACATCACTGTCTATTCCAAAAATGCTCTAAATAAATATAGTTCATAATTCTCTGTGATTGAATTAATGACTTGCAATAAAAGGACTGATGAATTCATATGACATCTTGGAGAACATAGCAGAATGATCAGGCTTGGGCCTGACCCTTCATCCATCATCTGTGAGCTCCCTGTAACATTTTGTGATGGGATATGCCCCACCTGGTTCTGACCACACTTGCTACTGGGTTGTGAGAAGGTAATTCAGCTGAAGTTTCATTCATATATTTGCAAAAGTGTAATAGCTCCAGATTGCCCTCCTGCTCATTTGTCCCAAAAGGACAAACAGAGGAGCAAGGAACAAGCACTCACTTGTTGAGTGGCATAACACAGACAAATAGCCCCAATACTTATGCCACTAATAAAAACCCAAGGCAAAGAGCTGGGTGAATTTGATACAAATTAGACCTGTGTTGGGGTAGTGAGCATAGGTCTCCAGAGCTTCTGTGGGTTTGATTTTCTTCCCTCTTGCATCCTTTCTGTCTGGTGCTTGGATGAAGCAATGCTGGTCCCTGATATGTTTTTATCAATCATGCTGGACTGTTATAAACAAAAATTAGCAATTTTTTTTGGGAAAAAAAGAGTTGCAAAACCAGTCGGACTAGCTGCTGCTAAACTGAAGTTCTACCTGTTTGTTATTGTAATGACCGGACATTTTCGCTAATTCCTCCTTTTGTATCGGTAAAGCCTGCCTGGGGCTAAGTTGTACTTCTCCCTGGACAGTGAGGGGAGGGGACTTGGGAGGGGGGCATCAGAGAGAATGCAAAATAACGTCAGGACCAGCATGCCATGGGAACCTCATCAAACTTACCAAAAGACCCCCAAAACAACGAGCCAATACAGAATTAAGAGATTAAAGTAATATCTAGATGTGAAGAACAGAGTGCTGAGCCTGCAGAGATGCTGAGAACCTTTGTTGTCCCTCACCCTGAGCACAGACCTCATCTGAAACCAAGACCTCGAGCCAGGAGCCACTCAAAAGTTGAGAAATTGGGGCGATGTCCATGTCCAAAGTTCGCGTGAGGAGCAGACCTCCAGCTCTGCCCCCAGTGGACAAAGCTGCGCATTTTTCCTCCTCCTCTGAGGCACTCAAGGAGAAATGACGGAGACTGCACACCTGGTGAGCTTCCCAAACTTGAGTTGATCACTCTTAATAAAGGCATTAAAAGGAGAAAAAGTCTCCTGCTCTGTTTATTTCATGGACAATGTTATATATGATCAAATCAGCAGCCAAATTTGTAATAGAAATTTAACAGAGATTTACTAGATTGATAACAATAAATAGAATCTTGAAAAACCACGACATCCAAGGCAGCGTCAGCCCCGGGTGCAGGCGCTGGGTGAACCGAGATCTGACTGACAAAGTGCCAGCGTTTCCCCAGTGGTTCACCCTGAATGCTTCAAGCAGCCAGCTTATATACAGTTTGTTCTGCCTGAGGCAGGGATGACCAAACGTATCTTTGTGTCTCTTCACATGTAGAACTGGGTCCATACATGTGCAGGAGCAGACAAAGGTAGGTCCAGGGGTCCAGACGGATGTCTGAGCACCTTGGCAGAGCCTGTATTGGTATGTAGCAGAGTGACCCCGGTTCTCGGTTCTTGGGTACGGTAGATGTAATCTTCCCAGTGCAGGTCTGGTGAGTGATTTAGACATTCCAAGGAAACTAGCAATCATAGCCCAGGAAGGTTTCTTTCATACATTAACAGACTTGATATTATCTCAACGTTGTCCCAGAACTAATTGAATAAACATAAGATGCTGCTCCCAGCCAGGGTGGTCACAGACATATCTTAGATTCCACAATATTTTATACACATATATAGCATGAATTATCTCTACCATATACTACAGACAACAACTCCTCTTGGAGAGGAATGAAACCCAGATGCTATTTTTCTGGCTTCCCCCATGTAATAGGGTCCAAGTCCTGGGATTTCATTACAAATTTTATCTTTCTTAAACACAGTATTTTTCCAAAACTCTGTTATGAGAGGAAACAATAATTTTAAAAAAACAAAAACCAAACAAAATCCCAAACAAACAAAAAACCAAACAAAACCCAAAACAGACAAACAAACAAAGACAAACAAGCAAAAACAAACAAAAAAAAAGGAAAAACCCCCCAAACAAAAAACCCACCTGGTTCCAAAGCTTACAAGTGGTTCAAAAGACACTGATGATAGTTACTGAAATACCACATAAACCTGCCTCAATTTCAACAAGCAAGACTAGAACAAATGAGGATAACAGGTTCTGCAGTCCCTCCTTTCCTTGAAAATCTGCCCTCCTGGGAACGCCCAGTTCAATTCACGGCACATTGACTCAGGAATTCCTTCTCTGAATTCAAAGGCTTTTCATGCTGTTCACTGCATTGTGAGTTTCTCAGCTGAATCTTTTAATCTCGCCCACAAAGATGTTTAAAATGGAGTGAGATTTCTAATACAGCAGAGGTTATTTCTGTGTCCTTGGCTAAGCAGCAAAACATCATCCCCTGCTGCTGTGCCATGCCACTCTGCAAGCTGACTGAGAGTCCCTGCCACAGGAGGAGGTGCACTTCACTAGTTTTGTCTGTTTACAATACACAGTATTTTGCCCAGAGGTTTAGGAAAATGTATAAAATTTTTATGAATCCCATTCCTTATGTCTTGGGGCTTGCTGCATGTTGATAATGATCCCTGCTTATGGCCCGGTGTCGACATGAAAATGCATCAGGAGCTGGCACTGTAAGCCTCTAAAGGAAATCTGGACCTGAATATAAACACCATGCCTTGTTTTGTCTACAAATAATTTATTGGTTTTTAGTGAGCACATTCCAGGCAATTAGAAAATGTGCTTTTTTACTGCCTGTTGTGAAAATGAAGTGAGAAATAGGTAGCTGGAATGTAGGCAACAGGTACTTATGGATGTTTATCATGCTGAAATACACTGTACATGTGACTCTTAGTCATGTACTTTGATTACCCTGAATTTTCTCCTTGTCCATCCTCTCTTCTCTACTTTCACATCTTCTTCCTGCAAGATCCCTTTGGATGTAAGGTGTAGGTCCTTCAGTTCTATCTCCCTCAGTAACACATCAAGTAGTTTAAGAATATTAAAACCTGCAAACCTCAGTGTTCTGGTTTTGGTTGGGATAAAATTAATTTTTTTCCCTTGTATCTCATGTAGTGGATGAGAATAAAGTTGATATCACACTGTTTTTTGTTGCTGAGCAATGCTGACTCTAAATCAAGGATATTTTCAGCTTCTCATAATCCTAGAGACGAGGCTGAGGAGGTGGGATCACAAAGCTGAGAAGGAACACAGCCAGGACAGCTGACCCAAACTGGCCAAAGGGCTATTCCATGCCATATAATATCATGATGATCAATAGAATTAGTGGGAGCTGGCTGAGGAGTACCAGTCCACTGCCTGGGGACTGACTGGGCATAAGTTAGCAGGTGGGGAGTAATTGCATTGTTCATTATCTGTTTTGTGTATTCTTTAATTATAATTTTTATTATTTTTCCCACCTGTTTTTTTGTCCTATTAAACTGCCTGTATCTCACTGGTAAAAATAAGTGGGAGAAACAGATTCTGTCCTTCACAGTCACCGTGACCATTAAAATTTGTAAAGAGGAAATATCTGAAAATAAGAATGTAGACTCCCCAACGCAGGTTATAGTCTCATCTCCTTAAAATAATTAATGAATGTTTCATCAGACTTTTATTTCAGATATTTGTAGACCTTCAATAAAAGCAAGTAGATATATAATTGAGCTGCCTGTAACAACATTAATCTTCCATTAATTTGATTTCTCCATGGATATTATATTTTTACAATACATTACAGTGTGCCACGGGTAATTAGTCTTCCTTCACTTTAGAAGTTCTGATCTTTCAGGTGCAATTCTGCACTAAAGAATTAAATAAAAACAATTATCAACTGAAAGTAGATATTTGAAGTGATTCCCCAAACTAAAATGGCCAGTCACTCTTCCTCTTTAGAGCTGAAATTGATGCTAATAATGAGGGCTGTGGTCAGGACTGGTCTGTGCTCCCATTCCAGGTATCGAAGCTCGTTACTTGGGGCTTCACCTGAACAAAGCTACTGGAGCGTGTTCCAGCTGCTCCAGCTGCTCCAGCAGTTCTGCCCTAGCCCTCATCTGGGCTTTCCTGTGAAAAGGTCCCCTGAGTCCATTGCCCCTTGGCTCCATCTGCCCCAGTTCAAGCATGAACTTACAAAAAAGGTTGCCTATCAGAACAGCTCTCTTCCAGTTATATCCATTTTGGCGACAATTGGATACAGGAGATAAACCAGCACAATTTTATACTAAGACTGAGGAAAGATGTAAATGCTGCAATAGTTGCAAATCGACTGAGATTTTGTTTTGATTTGTTTGTAGTCAGAATTTCTTCAATCTAGAATATCACACACATTTAAAGTTGTCATGAGTGTTAAAAGTACATAGCATGCAAATATTTTTGGTAGGACCATGGATACACTTTTTTCCCAAGAGAAAATAACAATACATGAGTAAAATTGAAGAGAGATTTTCTTGTTTGCTCCTGATCTATTCAGAGGAATGTGGCACTCCAGCTTGGAAAGGTGTTTCTGCAAACATTGCTTTGGTTCTGGTAGTTTGTGTCAGTGGCATTGAAGGGATTCACGTACATTGAACAGATGCCTTGTTGAGAGGGGAGCATGGATGAGCAGTTGGCTCTGCTTCCACTGGGGAGAGGTGACACAGCAAGCTAGAGCTGAATGGCCAGGCAGCCTGAGCGAGCAGAGGAGGCTGTCCAGGTGCAGGGAGAATTTTCCCACTCCTGATGAAAGAAGTTTGCCTGAATCACCAACTGTTACAAGTTGCAAGAATCCCTTCTGGGAGAGTGTTATTACATCTCTTGGATGAATCGCATTTCTGCTAGCCTAAACTTTCTTCCTCCAGATGGATCTTCCTATGGAGTTATCCTTTTAGTTTTCAAGGCTTAGCTTTCCCAGCAGTATGTGCTGGGGGATTACATGTTCATTATGTGGAGGATTCAGGTATTTTTACTTTAATGCTGCATACATCAAAAAATGTGAGTGTGGCATTCACTGATTTTTCATCAAGTTTGCCTTTCGTTATTAAACATGAACAGACTTTTGAGCTCAGCAAGGATGCTATGAGTAGTATGCTGTATTTCAATGTAGTTGTACAATTTCAGTTAAAAACTCATCTTCTGGGTTTTAATAGCTTTCCATTCAGTTGAGAATATTAAGACAAAAATCAACATGCAACTTCTGTGCATATCAAAGTATGTTGCTTTTCCAACCACGGCTACCTCAAGTCTGGGAAGTGTCTTCCCCTATGTAAGTGTAGGAAAGGAAGCCCAAAGTCCAATCTAACATACAGGAGAAAGGATACCTTTGCTCTCTCTTGGAGCAGGAATTTCTGAAGAAGCAAAAAAAGAGCTGGGACAGTTTGAGGCAAATCTTCCTAGAAGTTCAATGCACTTTTAAATTGACATTTTATCCATGTGTTTGTCTAACTGGTCTGTATGTCTTAACTTTCATCTGTTATTTTCCCTACCATTATATTCTCTCTATTCCTTTTAAGTTCTGGTCCCTCTTATTTCCTGTTTTTCTACTTTAACCTTGTTTCTCTGTGCTCTCTTCTGTTCAACTTTGCTTCACTTTCTTCCAAAACTGAAAATGAAGGAATTGAAGCAGTTGTCTGTAATAACACCAACAAAAAAGAAGCATGACATGAAAATCTGCTTTTGAAAGATAGATATTGGAAGCTTCATTGGAAGCTCCAGATAAATGTTACAGGAGCATTAAAGGAGCACAATTTTACAAAGGTTGTTTTGTCTAGTAACAGGTTTTGCTGTTGGCAAAATATTTCCTTGGAGCCTAGGTATTCAGCCCATCTCTCTTTCTGTCTTGTCTCTAACAATGCCTTCCCCATTGTCATGGAGGTAAACTTTAAAACTTCAGTGGCATATGATTCAAGCAGAGGCAATCAATTTAAGACATGATATGAAGCTGTCATACTAACACTGTATTCTCCCTGTAATGCTGCCACAGAACTTAATGATATTAATCAACCTTAATAGAAGAAGTTGCACTTCACATTGCATCTTGGGCTTAGCATGGCCTAATGTCATAGTTCATTTGGATTTCTCAATTTTACAGGACAACATACTCCCTTAATTAAACCTTTACGAGTTCATAAAGTTCATGAGGAAAGAAAACAAACACATCAGTGGTCAAATATGTAAATTCATTATTGGTTTCTTCATTCAGAATATTTCATAATTTGTAATTCATAACCCCTGCACCTATGAGCAGAATGGTTACCTGGCTGATGGTGAAAATGTTTATCCTTCTTCCTCTGTCAAGTTGTGGGTGTCCCCTCTATCACACCTGGAAGCATAAAAACCTCAGCATTCTGGCCGCCCTTGGATCTGCTTCAGAAGCTTCTTGAGTGAGCTGACATGAGCCTTTCACCTTGCACATTTGGTCTGCACCATTTCTCTGAGTTAGCGGATTCTGAAGGAACAGACAGCATTGAATAGGCAAGGATGATGGCTGCAGTGACAACAGCTCTGTGACCTTTATCATTTCCTGTCCATCGTGTCCCATGTGTTGCTCTTGCTTTGACATAATGGCAAGGATCCCAGCAGACAATGGGTCATGGCTGTGTGCCAGCTGAAACCAGAGGTAGAATAGAGTGAGTAATCACACTGAATTATTTCTGAACCAGAAGCAGTGCTCTGAAAACTTTGTCAGTCTGAAGCATAGTGGGGTCATTAGAATAGAACAGAATAGAATAGAATAGAATGGAATAGAAAAGAGTCTTTTCAGTTGAAAGGGACCTACAATAATCATTTACTCCAACTGTCTGAGCACTTACGGGGTGACCAAAAGTTAAAACATGTTATTCAGGGCATTGTCTAAATGCCTACTAAACACTGACAGACTTGGGATATTGACTACTACTGTAGGAAGCCTATTCCAGTGTTTGACCAATTGCTTTGTAAAGAAATGCTTCCTGATGTCCAGTCTACACCTCTCCCGGGACAGCTTTGAACCAGTCCCATGTGCCAAACCCCTGGACTTGAGGGAGAAGAGATTAGCACCTCCCTCTCCACCTCTTGTCCTCAGGAAGCTGTAGAGAGCAATGAGGTTGTCCATCAGCCTCAATTTTTGATCTTTCTCATTACTAATTTTTTTCCCCCCCACTATTATTCCACTGCATTAGTTACAGTGGGAAAAGATATTCTGCTATTCTCAGTTCAAAGCATTCTTCCTTTCACATATATGTTGGGTCAATGCATAAAAGATTTCAAGGTGTTATTTGCACCTGCCTGCCAAAACAAAGTGACTTCAAGTAATACTGTGGCAGATGCTCATGTTTCTTGGGTTTTCCACCACAAAAGAAGGCATCTTGTGTGATACTGGAACACTGATGTATCATTTTATGAAATTGAATTTAATGTTCTCATAAAACACTTATGTTCTGTCTGTTTATTCAATCAACTCCTTAGCTATCTCCTAGTATGGTAGTGAGGCTCTTACACAGTTTGCTGCAGCCTAAACATAAAAATGAGTGCTGGAAAGTGAAGTTCTGTGTGGTATTAGACTGTCAAACCCTTCAGCCTCCCAGAAAGAGGGCAGAGCAACTTGAATGCTCCTTGGGGGCCCTTATTAAGCCCTGGCATACACAGATCCAAGAGTAGCTGGACAGTCTCCAAAGTACATGCTGAATATAGGAATGAGTATGGATAAGCCTTAGTGCCCTTGTCTCCATCTTTGGCTACCATACCCCAAATACCTACCACAACTCTGGCTGCATCTGTCCCATCTCATCTGTTTCTGGCTTTGAGCTGTCCTCACCCTTCCTCCATCCCTCTCATCTCACTATTGAACTGTGTGTTTGTCCTTCAAACCAGATTTTACAGTCCTCAGGCTGCTGCTGGGAAGTTTTTGTGGGAGGTGTACAGTGTGATAATAGAATTTTCTTAACAATACTTATCCCACATTATCCTTCTACTTCTGTGTTCAAAAACTGTGTCTTGACCCGCTTCAGGCTGTCTGTTCTCAGCAAAGTGGGTAAGTGTGGTTTATGGATGCCTTAGGAATGGCCTGAATTGCTAAATCTGTGTGGTCAGTTATCCAAAATAGTTCCCTGCCTTGGAAGTACTGACCTCTGTTTCTCAATGCTTGCTCATCAGTAGAATAATTGTAGAGTACATGGTCGTCATCCTTCTGTTCTGATATTTAAACCCAGGTAAAGTAGCAGCATTACCCAAACATAGAGACTGATCCTGAGAGATTTCTTCTTACAGTTCTGATCCAGGCAACTAAAACAGTTTGGAGCTGGATTCAAAATACCTTTCATCTCTCTCATAATGTTTAAAAGACAAGTATTTTCAGTTATCAATCCTTTTTTGTTTTCCTTTGTACTGAATAAATTATCCAGATCAGGAGGCAGGGCCTTCATGTGTGAAGTATTGGGTGTTTTAAAACATCTCAAACTTTTTCACATTACAACTCCAACCTCCTCAGCTCAGATTTTCCCCCAGCAGAACTTCACAGTCAAACAAAACACAGCAGCTCTAAATCAGCTGGTGTGCAAGTGCCAAGGGAGAGAGTGGGCAGTGAGAGACATTGCTGCTCTAGCCCATGCTTTCTCCTCTGCAGATCTGCCTGTGCTCCCTGCAGACACACAAACAATTCCTTGGGAACACAGCAGCAAAATAACTGTCTAAATCTTCTCCTAGATATCTTGGTCCTAAAGAATCCTATCTGCAATTGCATATGTGATATGCCACATGTGGGAGGGGTAGCACACTGTACTGCCTGTTTGTGACGTGGAGGTTAAAGGTTCCAGACTTCATTAGCTGTCCCTATTGTGAGAAACATTTCTTTTGTTTTTCAAACCAAAAAAACCCTTTTTGTGTGCATTATAAACCCTGCACTCCGCACTTCTACTTCAGCCCATCCACTGCTTAATGTGTTTGAGGTAAAAGGATCCCACACTCCATTTAGCAAACGACTGTAAATTTTCTGGAAGCGCCTTGCCAGTGTACACAGAGCAATCAGCAACTCTCTTTTTCCAGAAGGGTTGCAGCAGCTCGGGCCATAACTGCTTGTGACACCCTCACAAGGCCCTGCAGGGCACAGGATCGATCAGGGCTCTAATTTAATACTGGGACTGCTGCTGCTGCTGCCTGTGAGGCTGTTCCCCTGCTTTTTGAGTGCTGCAGAACCTCCCCCAGGATCCCCAGGGGAACTAAGTCATAACAGATGCTCATCACTGGTTTAATGTCACTTGCATTGCCTAATCATTTTTGCTGTTTATGATCCTAGGAAGATGCAATTAAAAGAGTATGTGGCTTATCTGGCACGTTCAGCGTGCAAGAATCAAGGGTTTAGGCTGTGTGTCTCATTGGGTTCCATCACTTTGATAATTTCTATTCTTTCTGTATTTGTTAAACCACTACTCTGCATTTAGATAATTCAATCCCATGCCTGAATGCTACTGAAAATTAACAAGGGTATGCTATATTTAAAGATTAAATTGCCAAAAGAGTGGGATGGAGCAGTGAAGAGAGAAGAGCCATTTTTCTTGCTCTGACTGTCCAGCTGTGGTTGTCATGCACTGGGTTTCCAACACCCTTGCATACTTGTAGTGTTTGGTGGACTCCAGTTAGGAAGAAAAAGGCAACAAGCCAGATTTTCACCAAGGAGGTGCGAAGCCCTTGGTAATCTTCTTTGCTTCATAAGATATCAAAAGTTACTCAGCATCATTAGCAATAATTAAGGATTCTGTCTGTGAAAAAAAGTTTATACTATTTGACACTTTTTCTGTGACAAAGCCTATGACAGCAAGCTAATTTTATGATGCATTTTATTATACATCAGAAAACATATGAAATACAAAGCTCCTGGTAATGACTTGTTTGTTGATTTTGCCTCATATGAGCATTCTGAGTTTCATTTCAAAACCATTACTTGGTTATAAGATCTTAGCTGAAAAGTTTTAAAATTTTAACAACCATTGAATAGTTTCCATATTTTGAGAATTAATATGGTAATTTTATGTCATAAGACATTTAGGATATCTTTCCCCATCTTATATTGTTTAGAATAACTTTTCCTAAATCTGTGAAATCCTCAGGAAGGAAACATTCAAATTCCCCTTCAATTTTTGAATTAGTGCTGGCAGTTCTTGTTAGTTGTGAAGCAGGATGAAGAACAGAGTGAAAGAGAAATATCTTTCAGCTGAAGCATTCAGTCAACAAGTCACGAAAAAGAGGAAAAAAAACCCACACAAGGCAAGACTTTCCTTCATCATTATAAGTCTGAAGACATTTCTTCTTTTTAGGGTCAGGGAAAGGGGAAAAAAAGACAACATGAAAAATGTAAAGTTTATGCAAATATTAAAATTGCTTTGTAAATTAAGTTAGTTTTATAAGTTAAACAAGTATGAATTACAAACCAGGACTGACATATCTATCTTTTAAGGCTCACTGACACAGTGTGAGAAACCATCTTCCTTCATGTGCTGAGTGAAAAAGAGGTTGTAATCGGAAATCAGATGGAAAGAAAGGGGAGTGATGTGTTGTCAAACTGTGAGTGCTACCCGAGCATTGAGGGCATTGGTGCAAGTTGCAGCCCAACTTCCCACTCTCCTGGTGGCAGTTCCTGCCCTCAGGGAAATCAAAAAAGATGTGTGTACCTCCACTCTCATTAAACTTCAAAATTGACAAGCTATCAGGGTATCTGCAAGCCTGAAGCAGGCATTACTGGATCATCTTTTCCTCAGATTTGGAAGTTTTAGCAAGGACAATTTATCTCTTTCATCTCTGCCTCTATCATTATCTCTATCTAAACATATCTATATGATCTGTAACAATATCCTGTATCAATAGGGATATATATCTATATTTATCTCCATCATTTTTATTGCTTTCAAATAAAACTTCAGCTTTTGGACTAATCAACTGAGAAAAAATGAAAAATTGTTTGCATTGTGCCAGTCCCATAAGCAAAAACAAGCTAGCTGTCAGCTTTTGTTGTTTTGTTTGGGTTTCGTTTTTCATAGTTAAACTGACAGACAAAAGCAAGGCTTCCATGTTTTCCTCATCTTTTTTGATTTGAGATATAAATATATTCCATTGCGGTTTTGTTACTTGAAAGTAAATATGCTGCAAATTGTTCAGTTCCTAAGTGATAAAATATTTGATTTACTATTTAATATGCTTGTACAACAGAGATAAACTCGGAAAGCTGCCTTGTAAAGAAGTAATTAGGAAAATCGCATAAAATTTAGGATGAAACCTTATTTTTATCTGCCTGTGAACACAGAATAAACTGTGGATCTGTCACTTTTACCTCTTCATAAGGGTGAAGCTGAATAGAGTTTCCCCTGGCCCCCAAACCATCAGGTTAAGATGCTCTCACAGTTCGTTGTCTTTCCATGGTGCTCCAATGCAACGAGACCTCGGGTGAGGAACAGAACCTGGCTCAAGTATTGCAATCTGCCTGATCTGAGCTGATTTGTCTTTTCATGTCTTGGTTACACTTATAGCAGCCAACTATTCAGCATGTGTTTGCATAAGTTCATGTTTTCAATCCATCTGTGTAGCAAAAGTAGGCCCCAATCCACTTAGCATCCTCCACATTGTTCATGAAGAGGTGAGAAAATAGTGGAGTTATTTTGGTGCCTAAAAGTGTGCCCAAGATATGGTCCATGCATCAAATATGAAAATTAATTTATCAAAGATGTGGAAAAATTATTTCAATTGTCTCAGTGATCTGACTCATCTGCAAGTCTTAACATATAACTTCCCAGGCCTGTCTTGACTCATATTTTGCCATGAGTATTGTTGCTAGAGTAGAATGGTTTACCTTGTACAGCTGTGAAGTATTTTTTTTTTTTAAGATTATTTTCTCGTAGCCCATGGGAGCATGTGGTGATCTGCTGTTGGATTTGATCTGTGGTGAACTAATTGAAGAGAAGGTAGTGTCTTCTCACAGATTCATAAATCAGATTTAGGGATGTGTGGCAGCCATAGGGCTGCCTGTGCTAACTCCTCTTGGAATAATGTGTTTCTCAAATAACCTTAGGCAGTTGATGCTGCTGGTGTTTTTCTTTATGCCATAGCACTTCCCTATCATAACTGTCACAGATTCCCTGATGAAAATTGAAAAAAGCCCTAAATCTTCTAAAACCACTGTGCTTTTAAGCAACTCAGATGAAACTTGGGCCTAAGTCCTCACAATGCATAATATTGAAACTAAGGCTTCTTTGTGCTCAAAACCCATCACAACAAATTCTGAAAGGCAGAAATGGGAGATACCAACAAAACAGACATTTTCTCATTTCCCTTATATATACAGAGCTCTATATCTGATTGCATGTTTCTTATAGAAGTTCAGGGGTTTTTTTCAGTCCCCTAACAAACTTTTCTGAAGGTGAAACTTCCATTAATTTGTAATATATGAAGAAAAAATAATGTCCCTGGCTTTGGAACAAAATCCAGGTTGGGAATACTGTCCATAAGAAGAGAAGAAGAAAATGTTCTTTGGAAGTAGAATCACATGAATAGTATTGGATTTAAAGAGATTTATTGTCTTCTTAGCACAATAATTTAAGTGGAGTTATGTCAGACTTGCCATAAGTGCTTTATCTCTCTCTCTCTCTCTTTCATCTCACCTGGGGCAGGTGCAAGGTAAAAGATCTTGAAAGATGTGAGTTATAAGACTAAAAAGCCAAGTTAAAAGTTAATCAAATCTAGGGGAATTCAGTATGGGGAAAGTAAAAATAGCAAAGTTTAGTTGCTACTCAGAAATATATTCAAGACTTACAGAAATGTAAGCTTAGAAGACGGAATGAAAGTGAGGGAAGAAAGGCAAAAAGAAGTTCCTTGTGAGACATTCTAACAGGAGAAGATGGGATGAGAAGGTCTTTTCTAACCACTATAGAAAAGTATTTGGAAATATGTAGTAGTGGTGAAGTCAGGAAAGCAAAATGCCTGAAGATTTCTGGGCTGATCTAGGAGGATATTCTGATTTTTGTCTATTTTAAGAACTAATGAGTGAAGGGAAATCAAGGTCAGAGTAGAGAATACCATTCACGTAGAATTACTAGCACTTTCAGTACTGAGAGGGGCTAGGAAAATTGTGAATTCCAAAAACTTTGAGAGCATATAAATAGCATTTATATGCTATTGCATGTCTTTGCCTTCATTCTGCAATTCCAGAGAACCGAGACAAAATATGCTGGCATAAAATTTGTATAATGAGGTGATAAATTGGTTTGTTATTTTGAAGAGGGAAAGGACAGTGAAGAAGTGACAGATTTGATTTGTAGCCACTAGTTAATAGCCACCAGAAAATGCCATTGGACATTAAACGCCTAATTATCATATCTACAGCTAAATTGGTGCTTCAGATTCTTGCACAGGATTCCTTTAAAAAGAGAGTGATCAGCTTAGTGAAAATATCCTTGAATGATAGCTTTACTCCAAAACATAGCCTGAAAATATTAATAATTTAGTCAAATTTTGTGAACTAAAATTCTGCTTTATGAAATCATTAGTATAAGTTGCCCTTAGACAATAATTTCCATTATTTAATCAGCCCTTTAGAGCAATAAATTTACTTGCTCTGCAGGTGGTGAATCTTAAGAAACTTGGAGAAATGTGCATATCTAAAAGGAAAAGCAAACAGGTGCTACCTAGCTGCAACTGTCAAAGGAGTATCACACAGTATTGGGCTTTTTCATGAATATGTCATGTTCCTTGGCTACCACAGAGCCAGAACCTCCCAATACTGCTCCTCTTTCTCATATGTCTTATTCCATGGATGCCCAAGGCATCCTCTCCTGCTCCTCTTCCAGGAGAATTCCCTGGGAGTAGGATAATCTCTGATAATTAAATCCCTTCCAAACAGAGAGGAAAAGTGACTTTTTGTTACTCAGCTCCCAGTGCTGGCTGCCGTTAATCTGCATGTAAATGGGTTTTCTTTTCTAGAGACTTGATGTATTCTGCAGGCTGGTTTTAACATAAATCTGGTTTAATCCTGATGGATGCAGTGAATCTCACTTTCCTGGAAGCCATTACACAGGGTGTGTTCTTGATGAAACTCTTCTGCCAACTCAAGACTTTTGACTGAGCCCAAAGAATGAGAGTATTATCTTGCTTTCACTTTAAGAGTAATTTTTGCCCTGCTGACTAAAGCTGGCATATTAAGACAATAAAAAAAGAAAATATAAGCAAACAGCCTGAGATCGGTTTTTCTCTCTGGGTCTTCTAGACATGTGGAAAAACATAGAGCACACCCAAAAGCCATAACTCCTTTGCCCCACTTTTCTTTCTTTTGGAGGAGTAGAAAATAAAGAAAATAAACATTACAAAATGCATACCAACTGTAGATGGTATGCACATGTGCTCAAAGATGTGCGTGATGCAGAGAATGGCAGGCAACAGAAAGAGAGTTACAGCCTCAGCAGGTGCTGGTAGAGGCACCTATCTCCATTAGAAGTGAAGCTGTGTTTTGTAAGTCAGGAAGATTACCACAGCCTGATCAAACACAAGGTAAAGTGTTCTGAGAGCCTTTTGTGGGAAGAGTCCATACAGGATTTCATATTTATGTGTAGGACTCCTTTTAGGTACACAACCAGTTTCTGAGGTATTTATTTCAGTGTTTCAATAATAGCAAGGAAAGGCAGCAAAAGCAGTAGAACGATCTTCATACATTCTTCTGCTAACAAAGTATCTCTCTGCTTTCTATTGTCAGATTACTTTCATTCTAATTACAGGGCCAGAGCATCCCAAATGCATCTCCAGAGAAATCCCTGAATGATCTCACAAGAAGAAAATACTCAGAATGAAACTTCGTCAATTCACATCTTCATAAAATCACATTTTGGGGAAAGTGATTAAGGGATATTCACAAGTGAGAGGCAAATGTCTGATAAGATTAACACAGGCTTTGCAACCAGCTTCTTAATCTGTGGGAAGACAGCCAAGATAATCATCTTTACTTTAGCAGCTTTTGAGATTTAGATGTTGCTGACCAAAACAATCCACTGATGGCAAAGGCAGTTTCCTCCAGAGCTGACTTTGACAAAATGAATTTTTTTAATACTTTTTTTCTTATGTGAATGCAATTTTTATTTTTTCCTCTTCCTTGGAGCAGGCAGAGGTTCCACATGAACAATAGATGCCTTCATTATAGGAAACACATACACCATGCAATGGAGTGAATTATAGGATGGTTTATCAACCATTTTGTATCTAAGAAGTTTTTAGATATATTCCTTCATTCCCATTTACATCTCTATTTTAATGCCTTTGGATATTAAAAATCTGTGCCTTAAGCACTGTTATTTATAGTGAGAAAATAATCTTTCAGTCTTCAAAAAAAAAAAAAAAAGAGCCAAATTTATGCTGGCATCTTTTTCCAATAGAGGAAATCATCACATCTTTCTGTCTTCCTCTTGAGAAATTCAGTGCTTCCGTTTGCTCCTGTTCACTCACAAGCACTGAAGTTGAATGTGTGGAACTGAGTTTTATTTTGGGTAAAGAAAAAATTCAAACAAAATACTCCAATAAGCAGTTATCAAATTTCTAACATTATCTAGTAGAGTCTGTGTTGAACAAGAGACTGCTACAGGTATTAAAAATTCTCAGATTTATCTCTGTTCTTGACACCAGGATTTAGAAAGTTCAGGTTAAACCACAGCGTCAGTGGGCTGCTGTTACTGCTATTGCTGTGGGGCTGAGATAAACTCAGCAGTGAGACCTCCAGCAGCCTGTCATGGATATCTTCAACCAGGGACTCAGAGACCTTTTTATCCCCTGATCAGCCACACACATCAAATGTGCTTGTGTAGGTGGGACACAAATAAACAGCAGTACTGATGTTCCCTCTTCCCCCTTCCAAACATATGCCCCTTCACACACCTCAGTCCACTGACATGGCATGTTGGATACAGGATCCAGACAGGATGGTTAGGCAGATTGTCACTTCAAAATGAGCTGCAGAAGGTGCCAAGAGATCTACCTGTAAAATCAAACTGGTCTAAACCGTGTGCTCAAATGTGAAAGCAGAAAATACTGGTGAGAACATCTTAAGGATAAACGACTCTCTGGCACAACAAATTGTTTTGCCTTCATTTCACTTGTGTTAGAGAGTCTTCAGCATTGAAAAGAGATTGAGTAAAACAGTCTGTCTTAACCTTTGGTCCAGAAGCATGACACTGCATTAAATTTGCATTGGTTCAAGCTAGAGTGACCCACAGGGTAAGGATTTATTTGTATTCATGGAGACCCTTTGCAAATACTTAGTTCAAAATGCCACGTGGAAAGCCAAACAAATCACATTGACCTCTGGGAAGAAAAATAAAAGGTAATAGGAGTATATTTGTATTATTAGGTCTGTCTGATTTTGCTCCTTGAGGGGTCATACTTGAGGAGAGAAGGAGAGTGACTTTTTTGTCTCACTCTACAAAAACCAACAACTTTGACAAAGAAATCTGTTCTTGATTTTTTTTTCCCTGGTCTTGAACTCAATCCAAGCATAAAGAACAAACAGAAGTACACAGGGTATATCTTCTGACTGATTTGAAAAGAATTCTGTAATTCTTATGAATTTCCATGGAGTTCTACTGAACAGGCAGACAAGATTAACACTCAGAGAATCTTTAAAGAATTCTGTGTTCCTGTTTTACTTTACAATGAATTTATAGCCAGTATAAGCCAGTATGCTTACCAAGATAGGTAGCATTTACATATAGCTTTACAATAAGTTAATATTATCAAAACATCTGTCCAGGTTACTAAATTATTCCATTGTGAAATTCCATTGAATTCACAGAGTTTTGATGGCATGACTGAATTTTGCTCATTATTTTTCTTCAATAATAATAGAGCACACCTGTGGGAGATATAACTTGAAAAGAGAAGGTGCTGCTAGAGCTGTGAATCTCCAGGTGCTTTTAGCCCTGTAAATGGGGGATGAAGCTGATCTAAGTCCTGTAAATGTACATGTCTGACCTGCTTCCCTAAGGTTCCCTGTATAGTCACTGAAGAGAATAGGTGCCTCTAGAGTAGGATTTGCATATCATAAAGCAAGTACCTGGAATGGGTCATGTGAGTTATATCCTGAACAAACCAATTCCTCTCAAGAGACTGTGGAAGGAGTCTCAAATGTCTGGTTCACAAAAAGAGGTTTGTGCTGTGTAGACTCTCTAGGTGAGGTGAGGCTGGAAGGATCTGTTGGATGATCCCCACCTGAAAATCCTAGGCCCTCATATTTCAGTCTGATGTCTCTATATTATGCTTGGCTAAAGCACACCCTGACTAGGGGCACTGGAGCATCAAGATTTGAAGACCTCAATGGATGGATTTGCTCCCTCCTCCTAAGGCTCAGACATTTAACATAACAGCTGAAATCTGGGGACAATATACCTGGCGTATAAGTCATTTAGCAGTACATGCAGAGAGATGATATATTAAAAAAATAAAAAAAGAAAAGAACACCTAATATTCCTGCTAACTTTTCTCTACACATGCATGTGCAAGTGTACATAAAACATAAGACTACTGCACCAAACAAAAGCTCTGTCTGGCCTGACATCAGGTCTCTTAGTGTGTCCTAAATGAATGCCTAGGGAAATAAGTAAGACCAGACCAATATGTATGACATTTCCCTGACATACTCTCCTTGTTTTCTATTTCTTACCATCCAAGGACTTCCTGAGACAGACGTTTTTCCTATCCTAAATGGACCCAATGGTATTTTTGACCTCAGACTCTTTCACTGAGCTCTTTTCATCCCTAGAATTTCAGCATCTATGATATCTTGTGCAGAGGTGTTCTGGAGCCAACCTACATTTGAGGGAAATGGTCACTCAGTGCTTTGCTGTTGTGGAAGCTGGCACCCACCTCTTTCACTCAATGCATCCTCATTCTTGTGCTGAGAATTTTTTTTTGTTTTAATGGTGCTAAGGTCTTCTCTGTCAGCCACTTGAATTTGGCCATACTGTGACAGTAACTTTGGCTTTGATGTCTTTCCAGATAGGCACAAAATTCACCCTGCAAACCTGGTGAAGACTACAGACTCCAAAAGATTTGGTAACATCATTGAGGGCTTAACTCTGAAACCATAACTTACTCTTCCTGGAGAAATTCTACCATACTGGGATTTTAGATCAATCCGCTGCTTATTGCCTTTGAAGCTGGAACAACTACAGGCCCAAATATTCCTTTTGCCCTTTTTTTACTGCCCAAGGAATCATTTAATAAAGTTTTCATAGAGCTGATTGAATTTTATAAGCAGCTTTTCCATGGTTGCTTGTTTGGTTTTGCCTGCTTCATTGTTGTTCCCATCCTTTTCTGCAAGTAAACTAATGTATTTAATGCCTTCTGGCACGAATGTTCAGCACAGCTGGGAATTCCAGCTGAACAGGAGCAGAAAGCCAATTCTGAATCCTTAATTGTTTTCATCACAAGCAAGGGGACTCGTGGAGCTTTTTGTAAATAGTTCTGGTGTGTGTGACCCAGAAAATGACACTGAACCACAGAAGTTAGCATCTTAGTCCTGAAGAGTTAACAACCTAATCCAAGATAGAGATAAAGACTTGACAAGTCACAGCAGCAAAGCACATAGGAGTAAGGATGCCAGGGTTGGCTGTGATAAATAGTTTCAGAAAAAGTTTGTAAAGCCACAAGTCATTCAAATTTTTGCTTGCTTGTTTTCAGATGTAAATAAATGCAGGCATGTTCCCCAGGCTATGAGCAACTGGTACTTTTCTTCACTAACACAGTCAACATGGATCTCAAAGACAGTCGTGAAGAAACAAGGCATGACTTCAGAGCTTGACATGGGGACAGGCTTTCATTTGAAGAAAGAGAAACAGGAGCAAAGAAATTGTTGCTCTGATGGCAGAAGGAGCACCAAATATGTTATTTGCACACAGCCCCATGCAGGACAGGAGTAGCACAAAAGACAGCAAAATTTTAAACACACAAAATAATTAAGAATCAGAAATGTATCATACTTTCCTCATTCTTGGTAGGGCTTTCATTTTTCACCACTCTGAAGCTATGCTTTTTCCCTCCATCATTTGTGATTGGTGCTGCTGTTTAAGTGGCTGTGAGGAGCTGAGAGCTCCCCTCAAGCTCTGTGCCAGGCACAGTCTCAGAGGCTGAGAACACTCAGCATATGCACCACTGTGGATGCCCCAGTGCCCAACCCAAATAGCAATTCACAACATAACAGATCAGCCTGGGAAAAGGTGCTGGAGGAAAGTTCAAGCCATCCAGAATTATGGCACTTGAACTCTCCCCACATTCAGGATTAACACGTCACTGCAGTGCAAATGCAGTCAGACCTGACAGTGGCACTCCTGAGACACGCTCCTACCTGGGACGATGACCTCTGCTGTCAGTCAGCATAAACCTACAGGCAGGACTGAGCTACATGGTTTATCCAGGCCATGGGTCTTCATTTGAATCTGTACACTCAAAAGAAATTGAACTGAAGTCAAGTATAGCTGTAGTTGATCTCACAGGTGACTGGATTTTCTAAGTTGCTGTTGTGGGGCTGACACAGCAGGGTCTTGGTTTTGGCTGGGGTCTCTGAACATCACCTTAAAAAAGAGAGAAATTCAGATAGTAATATTTCAAAGTTGTAGGTTTTAGCAGAGAGGGGCTGAGGGTTCTTTGTTTGTTTTCAGTTAGTAGTACAGAAGGCTGTTCTTGCTGTGAGCAACAAAATGAAAATTATTCAGGCTGAGGGTTGGCGTTGATTCAGAGAGATTCCTGGAAGTTAGCTGGAGCAGAGCTCATTATTAGCCACTTATGCATTCTTCTGCCAGTTAAGGTATTGCCTTTATTTTAATATTTATGGAGAGGCTAGTCAACACAGAGGTACCTGACAGGTGAAACATGCCAAACAAATAAGAGGTTACAGCAAATTAACAAGTGATGTCTCACTTTTCTTTTTTTTTTTCTTTTTTGAAGGCAGAGTGGATTAGACAACAACTGAATAGGAGACTGACATTTGATAATAGAGCAGAACTCAGGAAAACAAGTCATCTGAAAACCTGAGAGACCTGGTGATGCTGAACATCATGTGAGACTTAGTGAAACTGCCACAAGGCAAGTTTTGTTGTCTCATGGGGCTTCTCTGCTTACCATCAATTACTTTTCCCCAAGAACCTCTGCATTTGCTAGTTTATTTAATCCCATGCTATAAAGCAAGAACTATCACTGTCAGGGCTGAGCAGCACCAGAGCAGCTTTCACTATGTGACTATGTGGAGGTTGGGAACATGACAAAGATTAAAAAAGCAAACAAACATATTCTCTTACTAAATCCATTATTTATATTTTCTGTCTCCCTTCTTAAAAATTTCCAGTAGAAAGTTAACTTATGACTAACATTTGTGGGATTTTTCTTTTACAAATAAATCCTTTCTTTGCATATATCATTAAAGGATGTCTTGCTGTCAGGTCTGGTGAAACTGTAATTACAGTGAGTGCAATAAATAAAAGCATAATGGCTCCACTGCATAAATAATGGCTCATTATCCCAGTTTTATTGGTGTTTAGTTTGCTGAGCCAATAAGTCCTCCTGCATTTCCAAAGAAAGTGGTCTGATCTGAACAATTCTGCTACATTAAATGAAAGCAACAAGAAGGCAGTTTTTGTATAGAGAGGACTCTTGGTCCACTGATAGTCCCTTGGATGGGCTTGCACTGCTGTTTCCCAGCTGAAGAGGCATGTGAGCATCCTGCCTTGCCATGGTGCTTTTCCAGCATATGTGGTACCAGCACAGCAATGCACTGACTTGACAGGGTGTTCCCAGCCTGCATGGTCCCCAAAATTCCCACTGGGGTCAGCATGGGAGGATAATGCTCTGGGCCTGGTCACATTGCTTTGTGCCATGAGTATTGATGGGAGATTTGCTCCAGCCTGAGCCTCAGTGCTCTGCCACCACTGTCACTCCAGATCTTGTCCTCCCAGCTCCTCTGGGACCCTGTCATGTGTCCATTTACTGAGTCTTTCCCTTCAATTCTCTTGAACACCTGTTTCAATACCCATGAGTGAGATTATTAAGACATTAATGCTAGTTTGAAATCTGCCAGCCTTCTCATTCCTCTTGCCTGCTGTGGGTAGGGTGCTAGCTCCTGTGTTTGCACCCTTGTATGTATTGGCATACATGGAATCAGTAAGTCCAAATAAAGCTAGTATTTATACAGCAGTCTGCATGTCAGAGTCTGAAGGTGAGGTTTTCTCAAGCCCCCAGCTCACTTGCCCTGCTCTCCAGAGCAGGTATGATTTAGTCCTGTGAGGCAGGCAGAAACCATGTTCTGAATGCTGGTCCCAGTGTCCTCACAGCATGACATCAGGCTCTGAAAAGGTTGGAGGTTACTCTGCATTTTTGGCACTTGAAAAATAACAACAAATGATGTAGAAACCTCCAGCTCATTGGAAAGTTTCAGCATTCAAGCAAGGAAGAATCAGGAAATTCTCATCCTAGGTGCGCTTGGATGAGAACTGGTTCTCATACAGGCTGCTTCTGACATCCAAGTCCATGGAATGTTTGCTCCCTGCATCAAACCCACCCATGGGACCACTGACACCACCAGGGGGACAAAACTGTGTTCCAGATGATTATTCATTACTCTTTCAGGCAATGGTCTGCCTGAGGGGACATGTCAATCAGCTCATCTTAAATGCAAGGCATTGAGTGGTAACAGACACATCTTCAGGCGAGACGTGTAACCAAATTACCAAGGCATCACGAGGCACTGGATGTCACCTAAGTCACGGTCACAGCCTGTGCCCATGCTCCTTTCCCATGGTGAATAGAGCACTTTGCACTTGCTGTGAGTCAGAAGTGCCTGTGGACATTTTCCCTGGCCCAGCCAAGCATGGTGACCCAGTGGCTGCAGTGCCTCCACCAAGGCTGAGCCACCTGCTTGCAGAAGGAGGTTGTAGCCTCTCCATCAAGGGTTGGAGCTTCCACATTTTAGATGCTGGCCCTCCAAATGCTGGATTTCCTTTAACAACTGACACTTTCCTAGAACTGGTGACTCCTTTTACCAACCCAGTGTCAGTGATTCTTGCTGACCTGGGTAGCCAGATTTTCACTGGGTTGTATGCACCCCAATCCTCAACTCAAGTCACTATATGGGCATTAACAAGAGATGAATTATTGGCACAGAGTTGCTCATTGCCCCTCCCTGGGGCTGTGTCTCTATTTCCAGCCATCCCACACTCGTACCACGTACTTCTCCCTGGAGCCTGGCAGGTTGGCTCAGTTTGGCATACTGTCAGCACTCTTGACCTGAGCATGGGTGTTGCTCACACAGCTGGATCCCTGACTTTCAGGCATTGCCATGGAGAGTGGCACAAAGCCCTTTCTGGCTCCCTTTTGGGTCCTACTTGGTGGCTTGCATCTTGGAGATGCCGCATAGGAATCAACACACTTCACCACACTCCTCCTTTCTTTCCTCCTATGGCATCCAGGTTCTTTATTTTCATTCTACCTGTCCAATTGCAGACTCACCTTCCAGAGCTTACTAAAGCTTAATGGTAATTGTTTTCCTTATAAATGCATTTTGCACTGAGGACGTGCCAGTTCTTTCCCAGTGCAAAACAGCTAGGTCTAATACATTGCATTAATTTGTTTTCCAAGTGGCTAGATTTGCTGTAATTGCCTGAATCCCCCTGAATGACCCTTATTTGGGGCTTTAATGAAGAATTGCTGAAATTCTCTTCTGAACTCTGTGTATTTTCTTTCATGTATGTCCCATAATAAGAGTCCCTTCATCTGCAGGGACAGCACTTGTCATCGGTGTTTTATAGAGGAGCAGAAATAAGAAATTGCCCTAAACTGTTACTCAGAACATTTATTTTAGATGATATTGTCATGTATCTTAGTAAGGTTTTCACTGAAGGCTGTAAATTATGGTGCAGAGAAAACACAATCCCTGTCTTTCAATTATAATCTATCTCGGAGCTAGAAAAACCCTTTCTAGCAGTCTGGGCCATGCCTGGCAAGTCTTGTGCACACTGCAAAGTAATATATAAACAAATAATAAATATTAGGCTACAGTAACTTCTCTACTCTTGGGAATTACTGTATTCTTGGGCAATTACTGTGTTTCACTGGAGTTTTCAGCATGTTGTGAACATTTATATAATTCTTTCAAAAGGAACAGTAGATCTTGCCTTCAATATATATATCTGATATATGTGTTCCCTAGATTGAAGGTTGAGTGCCTTGTTTTTTTTTTTCCTTTAAACAGAAATACATGTAGGGAAAGAATAAGACTTCTGTTATCATTAAAGCATTTAAAAATCAGTGCTTATATAACTGCTATTATATGGTTCCATTATCATTTTTTGAATAGCGCATTACCCGTAATTGGTTTAAACTTTACAGCCATATCTATCTCACATCCGTTATCAGAGCAGATTCAAAGAGTGCTGGCAATGTGCAAAGACAAACAGAACTAATTGAATGCATACAGTCTCATAAACTGAGTTTTCAAGAAATTGACCTAGTGCAGAAGTCAATTTGACTCTGTCAAACTCTGCTCTATTGAACCACCGCTCTGGGCTGTAGGTGCCCTGCTGCTGCAGCACAAGGAGCTTGATTCGTGATGGTTTGCATGACTGAACATTGCTCAAAACTAAATTAAAAATGAGCAAGGGTTCAGGAATTCTATGTAATGAGTTAATATTTCTGACTGTAAAATATTTTAATGACTGATTATAATTCTCCTCAAATGTATTCCAGTTCAGATTGCTGTCTTTTTGAGAGGAATATATAGGGATATTAACATAAGCCCAGGACTAACAATCAATGCAGGCTGGCAGTGACCAAGGGAGACAGACAAGTCACTACTCTTTTTTCAGTAACAAGCATTAGATGATACCCAGATTCCCTTATGAAGATGCCATTGTATGCAAATATTAGTCTGGAACTTTGTCAGTGTAGCAGACCCAACAGCCTTGAGCCTTTTTCTCAGGATGTGACTTTAAAGCAGTAGATTTTAGATCATTTTATAAAATGCAGTTTTTAACCTTTAGGGGGAATAATTTTCTCTTCCTAACTGAGGATCCTTGAGATGGCACTGCTGCTTCCTTGACTGGCAGAACAGACACGGGTCCCTGGAGTTTCTGCTCTGCACCACCAGAGCTCCAACATTCTCTGTAGGTACAGTAACAGCAATGGCAGATCCCAAAAGCTCTTTATGTGCATGTCACATGTTGTTCTGAGCCATCTAAAAATAACCATTAGCACTGTCCCAACTGCAAGCTAGTTGAATCAAACAATGTGTAGTAGAGGTCTGTTTACGCCATGAGCTTCTTCAAACACAGCTTTTGTGGGGGTGAAACTTTTTTAAACCACAGACAAAGTGCTGTGGTTCCTTGTGAGGCAGGGAAGCAGCAAGTAAGGTTTGGAGGACCCCACTGCTGTTTCCTTCCCCTACTGAATCTTGCAGAACTGAGCACTACCCTCATTGAAGTAAGAAAATACCCATTGTCAGATTCCCATAGCTCATCCTGGACACCAATCATGGCATTAACTTGTAACCATCTCACAGATGTGCAGTGCCCCCAGCATGATGATCTAGAATCACAGAATATCCTGGACACAGGAGGATCATTGAATCCAACTCCTGACCCCACACAAGGCAACAAAAAGCATGTATCTGAGAGCATTGGGCAAACACCTGTTCAACACCAGTAGGGTTGACCTTTTCTCTGGGGATCTTGTTCTAGTGCCTGACCACCCCCTCTGTGAAATGTCCAGTGTGAACTTCCTCTGGTGCAGCTGTAAGCCATGCCCTCACATCCTATCAGACACCAAAAAAAGAGATCAGCCCACCCCTCTACACTCCCCTTTAGAGGAAGTTGTAGACAGCCCTGAAGTCATCCCTCTCTTTACTCCTCTCTAAGTTAAATAAAACAAATATACTCAGCCATCCATCATGTCATGCCCTCTAGTCCTTTCATCACATTCTTCTCCCTCCTTTGGACACATCCTAATGCTAAAACATCCTTCTTACACTGTGGAGCCCCAAGCTGTGCACAGTACTTGAGGTGAGGCTTCACCAATGCTGAGAATAGTAGGACAACCACTTCTCTATCCAGTTGGCCATGCAGAGCTTAATGCACCCCAAGATAGTAAAAAAAACAGGGATTGATCTGTGCCCACAGAGAGATGTTGCCTGGTACCATTAAAGGAGGTAGGAGAAATCAAGCCCTATCCATACTTTTTATTTCTTGGTATTATTACTAGAAATGAGAAGAGACAAACACAAAAAAACCTAAATTTCACCTATGACAACAACGTAGCAGCTGAGAAAGAAGAAACAAGACCTACACAACTCCCCACCACGACCCTCCTTTGCTACTTCCACATTATATTCTCCAGCCTTCCTCCCCTTTGCTGCAGGATTGGGTTATATACCAGGAGGTGAAGAAGACAATCAAGGGCTGCTGGTGGGACTGCCATGATCACTGGATGCATAGGCACTGTATTGTAGTGGAGATACGGTCGGTGATATAGAAAGTAGAAGCTACTCAAATTCAATAATGATAAAAAAACTACACTCTGTACTTCCTGGGTCCCTCCAGGATAAGCTGGCACTTCATAATGCCATTTGTAGAAAGGCAACTCCTTTCTAAAGGAGGCTTAAAATTATGCTCTATTAAATAATTGTAGACATTTATATAAGGGAAGAGATTTAAAAAGACCATTAATAATGCCTCTGCTTCTGCTGAAGTCCCCTGAATGCTGCCCTGAGTTACAACTCATTCCTCTAGAGTACTCTGAGCATTATATATTTCTCTCTGGAATATGTATTGCCTTTATTTTAACTAAAATGATATGTAAAGCTAGATATTTTTAGTATAAAGACTCTACACTAATTCATTTTTTTCTTTACTCATTTCTCCTTCATTCCAGGAAAATATGATCCTTCCTTGAGAACATGGTTTTATTCATGGCATTTATTCCTCTGACTGGTGAGGCTGATTGTGCTTTTTTGTGAGTGAGGAGCATTTACCTGAAATTAGCTACTTGTAAAACTCCATGTTAGAGATATTCTTCACCTCAAGTAAACTTCCTGGAGGAAAGAGTGACTAATCTTTGAAAAGATTAAGGGATGGGAGGAGAGAGAGAGAAAATAGAAGACCAATATCACACTTAGGTTTTTCTCATGAGGCACACCTACAGCACTCAGAGAGGGACCCAGTTTAGGCTGCTCATCACAACAGAAGGAAAGAGCTGATTCAGTGCATCCTGGTGCATAAAGTAAAACTGATGTCTTGAAAACAATAAACATTTCTTCTGCCTCAAAGAGAACTTTACATAAATTCAGAGTTTTAGTAATGCTCTGCACGTAATCAGAGCTGTCTAATCTTGTCAAACATTTGCCCTCTGGGAAACAGGTATTTCCAAGGAGTGCATCTGACAGGCAGCTCCATTTTAGAGACTGGCAGCTGAAACACCTGTAAGAGCTGCACCAGGATCTTCCTTCCAGCAGCAGTGACATTTAAGCTGGTTTTGATCCTCAGGCAATTTTAGCTTCCAAGCATAGGGCATTTTTTCCCCCTTCTATTATGGAAAATAATAATTTGTGCCCCTGTAAGTTTTGTAATACCCAAATCATATTCACTTTCTGTGGGGATTTTTTTCCTTACATGAATAACCAATGTGAAGCTACTTTTTCTCTGACTCATTTTCTTTGCAGTTTCCAAATGTTATCTCACCTGAATAAGCTGTAATTCTGTCCCCCTTGTCACAAGGATGTTCCATTTACCCTCCAGAAAGTTCCCTCTGCTGAGGAATTGAAAGCCCTGAAGCAAAAATGAGAGAAGCCAGAGAAGATGGAGGCATTTTACATAGTTGGAAGCATCAGAGTTGGAAGAGTTATATACTTTTTGCTTATCCCAGTCTGGGCAGATGCTAAAATACAGAGGAAGACAAACTCCCAGTGAGCTGTATGAAGTTCAATTCACTGACTGGGTCATGTAACCTCACTTCTGACCTCCTCCTGCATCCTCCTGGCCTGCCCTCCCTGTTCAGCATCACCACCAGCCTTCACCCTCTGTGTCCAGCTGCCAGTGTAAGGAGCTGTAAGGCTCCCTTTCCTGTGCTTTTTCAGGGCTGGGACTGATTCCTCAGACTGGTCCACAGCCCAGCAGGTCTCCAAGAGCCCATCACTCCTTAGGAGCTGCCAGGAAAATTGTCAATTGCTAATGGGCAGGCAGTAGGACCACCGGGAATAGCAGCATCATTAAACAGCACTCAGGGCTTGCAGTCTCCAAAGGGAGATCTGAGCTCTGCCTATTCTCTGCACTCCATAGGCACAGTTTCCCATTGCTGCTGACGTTCCTTTCCTTCCTTCGCTCTTCCAGCTGCTTGCCTTGCCCCAGAGATCCTGTGGGCATTCCTGCCCTGTGGCTGGAGGAGGCTCAGACTGGAGCTCAGCCTCCGCTCCCAGGCCCATGAACTCACAATGTGGGAGGTAAATAACACACATCATAACTGTCACCTCTGAATAACACAAAAAAATGCTTGCACTCCGTGCCCACAGGTTATAATTTCTGTGGCAAAGCTGAAAACATGGGACAGATAAAGGAGACACACACTTATAAAAATTGATGATGTTTTCCTTTAGATCAGCTCGTGACTTTGTAGCCAGCTGTAAAAGAGCCATGGGGGAAAGGTCAAAGGAGAGCAGAGTTGGGTGAATTGCCATTCTGGTTCCTGTCCTTCCCATGCCTCATAAAATGAAATAATGATACAGTAAAGTGCAGTTGCAGCCTCACTAGGAGATGTCATAGCTGCAATAGCCTAATGAGTTTAAAATGACTGAAGAGTGTCAATAGATAAAATCTATTGTGGGAAAATTGCTAATGCTCAGCACAGCAGGGAAATACTTTCTGAAATCCCAGAACGTCCATCAGTGACACTTCAGACTGTAAATTCACGCAGTATAAAGAGATATTCGGTACTCTAATAAAGCATTAAATAAAACAAGTACTAAACAAAATCAGAATGTAAAGTGTTACAAAGCAAAATGTACTTTAGAAACTTGAAGTTTGGAAGGTTTAGGTTTTTTTAAGAATTTTTCTTTGTAACATAGGATATTAGAGTAATTAATTCCTCAGAAGAGCATCAAGCAACTTCCTCTGATTCAGACACATGGCCAAGCTTTATATGTTAAAACAAAATGTTTGAAATAAACTAAAAAACATCCTACATCTCAGTAGCAGTCCTTGTGAATAGGGGTGAAGGAGAAGGTATATGGTTTGATTTTATTAGTTTCTTGTGTTGATTCAATTGCTTTCTCATAAAGAATCTAAGGAACATATGTTCAAGACTGTTAAGGGATGTATGCAAAACCAGGTGCAGACCCTGATCCAGGAGGTATGCAATCCAAAATTTACCATCAAAAGGACTGGTTGGGAATTTACTGTTCTGCCTCTACCACTGCTGAATGTACTGAGCTGGACACAAGGAACAGCCAGACAATCTATCAGAAGCCCTCTGTCATTTCTTGTTACCATAAATGTCAGTAACATCACTGAATGCACAGACCCAAGTTCAGCACATGAGACAGTCTTAAACTCTGCTTGGCACTGGTATGGTCTCATTTGATATATCAGACCTGGTATGAGACCCTGTGCCCAGCAAAGGCTTGGGTGACTTGAAAAAAGCCAAGAAGATACCAGTGCGTATGGCAGGAGGTCCAGAAACCCTGTTTGTAAAGATTTAGAACAATGAATTGAAGAAAGATGGGAACTGTCATACCAAACACAGTTCAGATACCAATAAGAACCCAAGAGGAGGGTAAACAAGCATTGCCAGGGATTGGCAAGTATGCAGGTGAACCAGGGTGGAGGCAAGAGTAAAGATCAAGAAGCTCTGATTATTCCCCAAATCTAAGGTACCACAGAAGTGGAACATCACAAAGGGCAGAACATCTGCTTGTTCACAGATCTGTTGGGCAAAAGGCCAGACCAACACTTGTCCAGACCTGTGAGCAGGCTGTCCCTGATGAGAGGGACAAGGGCATGAGACAGTGGTGCTTTCCAAGATCAAAGCAGAACTATACCATCCATAGCCTCAGTGCAGAAAAGTCAGTGCCACGCACCTGGGGGTGGTACTCTGGATTCACCACTTGATTTTATTGAAACTAAGAGCACCCTACAAAGGCACTAACCCATTACTAAACCCATTACTGCTCTTTTGGGGTAAGCAAGGAAAGGAATTCAAATTAGAGTCTGATAACTGGATCTTTTTAAATATCTCAAATACACATAGTTTTCTTTCATATGACTGCTTCACTTTCAGAGCTGTGTCTAACAAAAAAGGCTGGTCTCCTTGACAACAACATGAAGCCTTTTAGACAGAGGGATCGTACTGTATGGCTCATCACAACTTCCGAGACACTGCTACTGGACAAAGAGTGCTCACTCAAAATAGGCAGACTTCTATTGCATTGTTCACAGCAAGAATTTCCTTTGCAGCTTTCTCTGGGCAGTGAGGTGGGTGAGAAACCAGGGGAATGTCAGGACAGTGAGTTAAATATTTTTATTCAGGATCAGATAAAGCACAGCTGTGCAGTGTTGTTGTTTGGTTTTTTTTACCTAAGGTCTTTATCTGTTTCTTGTTCTAACTAGGAGTGAGAAGTCATACAAATACATTGTAGGAATTCTTTCATATTCATCTTTTACTAGCAATGATCTGTGTGATTCAGAGTATCATATGACACTGAGGTTTCAGCTCTTGGGTTTTTTTCAGGCAGTTTACTCTTTTTTCCTGCTTTTTATTCTGATGTAAAGAACAAGCATAAATGTTGGCAAATGGAAATACAGAAAACTACTGAGAGCTCTAATCTGGATCCTTTAATTTCTGTTACCCAGTTTTGCTGTGTGTGTACCACAATAATATTGATATGCAACAGTGGAAGTGGAATAAATTTAATTAACACTTTAACAGTGGAAAAATAATAAATTAATTAACGCTTTTCTCATTTTTGAGTGCAAAAAGCTCTGGAAAGGAATATTGCCACTTGTGAATTTAACTGCATTATTCAATTTTATTAACATGACAGTGTACTTAAAAACCTATCTAGGATTCAACTGTTTCCACATTTTTCAGCTTTTTCTGAAAGTTCTTTATATCAGTGTAAAGCAGAACATAATAATTTTTTTAAAAATCTGTATTTTGCGGGTTTGCTCTGAGAAGAATCCAGCTATATAAGCCATAAATAATTAGATCTCATTTTAAATGACTTGCTTGCTTCAATATAGTCATCAAAATTTTTGCTTAATACTGAAAACTGCATTTGACATCAGGACTGAAAAGGTTTTGGAAACCAGCAGCCCCAAGCAGCAACAATCCAGATGGTACAGGCAAGCAGAACTTTCAGCCTCTGCCTTCAAGGCAGAGGCACATATTTAGAAGGCCACAGAATGGCTGCTTCCATTTGCTCAACCTTGTGCTGCTGCTCAGTTCTTTCTTCTGTCATCTTTGGTTTCTCAGGGATGAATAGATATGCAGAACAAAACATTTGATGTTAAAACAAATGTATCATACATCCTTGTATCAATTCCATCAGGACTGAACATTGCTGGTTAGAGACAGGATCAGGGCAATTATTTTCCTTCAGTTACTCTCTGATCTGGACATTGTTACTAAACCAGAAATGAAATAGGAGAATGAGCCAATAGAATAATTCAATGCACTGGGAGATACATGTAAGTAAAGATGTAAATTAAATGGTTTGTGGAGGAAACAGCATGTTTAAGAAAAAGAGTATCTGAGATTTGCTCAAGGTTAACATCTGCTCCGTTGGCTGGCCATTTTCTTCTCCCAAGCCAAGAAGGTGATGAATGCAAAGAGGATAAGAAAACATTCGCAAGATTTAGCTTCAAAAGAGTTTCTTTTTCATTAAAAAAGAAAAAGCAAGCATTCAGAACTCATTCCTCAATTTCTGCCCTGGTGAGCCTGGGACATGCTTTTGACAATAATTAGTCAGATCCAGTAAATGTAATGATTAAGCTTTATCTAATCTCAATCCAGACTCACAGTCAACACTGGAAAGAACTTGATCCTGACAACACAAAGTCCCTCCCAGGTATCAATGCACAGCACAACACATTGCCTGAAGCAGTCCAGCTAAATAATCAGACCACATCCAAGGAGATCCATTCAACACAAACTGGCAAAACAACTGCACGCCTCTGTTTTGGTCACTGCTGCTCACTGTCTCGCCTGCAGCCCATGGGGCTCTTTGCCCTGCAGGTCTGCTCTCAGCTCCTTTCCTCTGTGGAGCCGTGTGAGGCATCAGGTGCTTTACAATAAGAAAAAGATTCCCTAAATAAAGAGGCACTTACAGTGGTGCTGGAAGCTGTGGTGGCTGGAAGCTCATTTACTTCAGAAACCTGTGAAGGTGCATTTAAATGTGGTCCAGAGCAGGAAAAATCTCATAATCCAAACTAAGGGGAGAAATAGCATACTGCAGTGGAGACAATGAAAAACTGGCATGTGCATCCAAAACACACAGCCCTACCCTGCCCCTAACCCCCCTTGTGGGGGGATGATTTGTATGTATTCCTTTCTTTGGTCTGAAGAGCACCAATCTAAGAGCATTTACTTTCTTTCTGCATCCCATTGTTTCTGCTGTCACATCTCTTCCTCTGTCATCACCCTGAAACTGATACCATGCTGCACTCACAGCAGCAATCACAACTGTTATTTTACTCTGAGAGTTCTATTTATCATCAAAAGTTAAGAAGTTCCAGCACCAAATGTTCAGCTTGGCAGAGGCAAATAAACCAATATCTCAGTTTCCATGCTTTTATATAAAGCTCCTGTTAATGAGAATGCAGAAGCACTGTTGTGATTTTCTCAACATGGTTTCATTGCTAAAGAAGTTGTGACTATTTTCTGCCCTCTCTGCTCCCTTGCTTCTCTTCTGGTTTGAAAGCAAAACCAGTGAGAGACTCCAAGTCATAAACACAATTTACTAGGAAAAGGGAAAAGAAAACCAAAATACATGCAATAATACAAAAGAAAAACCACTAAAAAATGTCAGAAAACAACCTGACACCTTGTTGGTCAGGGTCTTGGTAGCAGTGCTGGATTGGCAGATGCAGTCCTCCTGGAGTGGCAGATGTGGCTCTGTTGTAGCAGCAATCCTGTAGAAAGGGTGTAGTCTTCCTCTGAAGACCCAGTGGAAAAGACTGACTATTCTGTCCCAAATCCCAGATTATATCCAGGTGGGGATGCTTAGCTCCTCCCCACTGGGCGGAGCATCTCCCAATGGGCTGGTATCCTTTTATGAGTCATTAAACAGAAATGGCTCCTGGAGGGAGTTATCTCTGAGTCATTTAGCAAGGCATTGATGGGTCCATTAACAGGAGATAAGGAAGAAACAATGCCCCTACTGGTTTCAACAGCTCTTGAGGATGGGAATAGAATATATCTTAATATTGTAACCTAGGACAGCTTCCCAGAGGAGAGAAAAGTGAACATACAGATTCCACATGTTCCCTATGAGATGGGGACCCTCTGAACAGAGAGTTGGAGGAGTCAATGACAGCAGTTCCCAGACATTGTGGCCCACACACAGATGTCAAGCTGGACAGTTTCCCATAGAGCTCTCTGCACTTACACTATTTAACCTGTGAGAGAAAAAAATCAGTCAAAATGGTCCTGAGGATTATTACCTGTCCTCACCAGTGCAACATGAATCAGAGTCTGGGAGCCATCACCTGAAGGATAAAACAGAAAACCTGAAGCACTACTGAGCATGTGTCTGAGTACAGCTTCTCCATGTATTGCAAGAGCTTCACAAAAACTTCAAGCCATTTATTTTTATAATCCCAGCACTTACAGACACTTATACCTGAGATGTTCAGGCATATGGGATATGGCTATGGGCTGGATAGCCAGCTGAGAGTGTGGGAGGTGAAAGATGATGGAACCATTGGGTGCACCAGGACACAAACACAAAGAGCAACTCTCATGAAGAACAGGAACTGACCCCTGTCGGGAGAGGATACAGGAATAGATGTGATGATGGAGACAGCTGGGCACTTCCCTTTGTTTTCCATCTCCATGTGCTGGAGTCCTTCCTTTCCACTACATCATTCTGTTCCTCCCAGTGGTTTGAAGTATTATTACTCACTTTTTTTCTGGCACTTTTCTCATTTGTCATTTTTTCTGTTGTACACAGCATGGATTTTCTTTGTTTCATTAGTTCTTCTCCTTTTTTGGCCCAGCTTTGTTCCCTCTCTGTTCCTGCATAAATTTATCCTGGTGGCTGGCCATTATATAAAATATTGTAGGAACAGGATGTTCCTTTGAAACATAATTAAGGATAGAATGTGAACAGCTGATATTCTGGCACTTTCACCAGGAAAAAAAGGGGGGAAACTCTTTGATTGTACATCTACTTTAGATGATAGTTGTGCTGGACAGAAGCCAGCTGGTGCAGGGACCCCACATATCACCCAAAGACTTCATTCTTCCCACGCTAGGACAAGAAGCATTCTCAAAGTCACCCTCCCACATGAGTGAGGGCAGCAATCATTCTGCTTCAGAAAGGTCTTTCAGTCTTTCAGTGAAAACTGACAGGCACTGGTGGGTCCACTGCAGCAATCTGGCTTCTCTTGGGATTTCAGCTCATTCTTCCACCAATCCCATATCCCCCAGGGCAGTTGTGGTACGTGTGGGGGAAGCTGGAAATGCACAGAAAATTTCCTATGAGGATGACTTTGACAAAGGTGTGTGGATGGCGGTGTCATCAACCACCTGCATGTGAAGTCTCAGGACTAGGCAAAACCAAATATACAACTTTTGGATTTACAGATGGAAGAGAAGGATGAAAAATTGGACCATGCCCACAATGGATTATGAGCAGTTTGGAAGACATTGAGGTACCCTGGGAGTTCCCAGGTTATTAAACAGAGGTTAAGCACTATGTCACAAGCTAATCTTACCTACATAGAGAAGAGACACTCAAAATAAGCAGCTATTTTTAGCCTAATTGCAGTCAAATAGAAAAGAAATATTTACAAGTTTACTGCAAAGAGAAGCTAAGCACTATAACATTTTCCTAGTATTAATGGTAGCTGCTCCAGGACCAGAATTTTTTAAGAAGAAATTAAGTGCCTTTCCAGGTGCTGCTGAATGTTTCAAACAGTGATTCATCTAGGACTGCCCCTCCAGCCTGTGCAGAGCAGCACTATAGGAGAGGTGATCACTGCAGTCCTTTTAGGTTTATAGCTGACCACATGTGCTTAATGAAAGTATACTCTCAGGCTGCCTGGCTTGGGGTTGCATATGGTGGATGTGTCTTTACACAGTGTGCAAGATGTCTCTGCTTTTCAGTGGGTGGGATCTGAATCAGAAACAATCTGCCTCAGAATTCCTGGGGCTAAGGAACAGCCTGAAAGCGCCCACAGGCATTAACATGGAAAACAGGGGAAAAGGCACAAGGGCCATGGACTGAAACACACTGCACTCCAATGGAGCAGTGAGAGCTGCTCTGAGGCACCACTGGAGCCAGACTGGCATTTGAGATCCTAGCAGGCTGAGGCCACACTGCAATTCACTGCCACTGCTTTGCACAAGCATCATGTGAGCAACCTGATGAATGGACAGCAAAAAGCCATCAATCAGGCTGAGAGATAAGTCAGGTTTTATTCTTTAACAGAGCATTCACACTCTATTCTGTGTTTCCCCTGACTTGTTAAGTATTTCATACTGTATGTTAAACAGAGGTATTAGGAACCAGAGGTACTCTGGTCTATCTTTATAGAAAATATATTAGTCACGAGGAACATAAGCAATTGCCATCATCCACTCCACTCTTGCAAGTTCACCCATTGTGAAAATGTCAGGGTAGGCTAATTTTATGCTGCATAATGTATTTGACCTACTCCTTTCACTCAGATGCACTTGAAACTATTCAGCTGATCCTAAGCAAATCTTGCAATGAGCACTAAATACCCAGTATTATTGATTTATGGTTTTATTGCTCTATATATGATTATAACTGTTGAACACTGTTCAATAGGTCAAGTAACCTCTTTGCTTAATTAATTTTTGCCATAACCAGTAACCTGAAGGAATGTTGGTAGAAAAAAATATAGAAATATGCAGGCTGCAAACTTCACGGAGCTAAGAAGGTCCTTTACATCCTGCATTAATCTTCCATCATATCCTGAGACACATACATCGAGTGTTTTCCTTTGTTTGGAGAGATGCACAGAATTGGAATGTTATGAAAAATTCTGTTTCTTTGTCACCTACAAATAACTGGATGTTTAATCATAGGTACACACACACCACACATAACACTCCTGGTGTCATTCCCTCTGTGTGAGCATCCACCCTCCACCTTCAGGCGGCTCTGTTTTGCTTGCCCATGATAACAGTCAGTCCTGCTGTATCCAGCCCCGTGCATGCTTCCAAAAATGCAGCAGCAGGCTGCAGTTTCAGTGAGGAAGATCTGAGAGATTTTTGCCCTATAGCTAAGTACACACCTGGGCTTCCTTTAACTTAATTTTGACAAATATTGTGGCTTTGACCAGAAGACAATTGACAATAGGGCTGTGCCAGGAGGCCCTTGCACCACAAGCAGTGATCCCATTCCTGAAGCATGGCACCTCTGGCAAGTTTCAGTAGGTGTCAAGGTTTGTAACAACTCCAGTGAGTCACCTAATGCACCGTGCAATGTCTCACAGAAACAGCAATACCCAGCCCTGTGGGCAGGTCTGAGAGAATGGATTGTGCACAGACATCCATTTCTGTGTGTTGGAGGCTTTATCAGCATCCTGCTGGGGTCCAGTCCCCATAAAGCTGCCCCCATGTTCACACAGATGGGGCTCCATTGGCAGGAAAAGCTGATCCGTGTCGACCCCCTTATGGCAAAAAGCAGCATGCTGCATGCCTCTCAGTGTGGACAGGACAAATTTCACATGGCAACCCCAAAACAGTCAGGTTAACAGTTAACTTATACATCTCTGATCTTTTGGGAGTTTCTCAAACACAACTTTTAGATTTTTTTGCTCTACAAGGATGCAGTGTTTCAATATACATTCAATTGCTCCATCAGTGAAAAGTGAAATGGCATCTTTGTTTCATTCTGCAGCAGAACACACTTTGCATGCTCCCTTTTATTTCTTTGCACAGATAAATTATTGGCTTTTCTATCTCTCAGGCACTATTCAACTTTAACTCTTCTTCCCCATTTGCAGTCACCCAGCAAATTCCATTGCATTTTCTTATTTATCCTTACTTGATTCTCCCTTGAATGAATGTTTAACAGTTGGCCCTGAGGGGAATACCTTTCCTCTCTCTTTCTTCTGGAAAGGGAATGGGAATTGAACAACATGGAAGGAAAGAGAAAGGTGGAGGTGTTCCCTTTTGCAGGTAGGAAGGTCACTGTGACATATTGAGATTTGCCTCTTGTTTTATACCCTCCTTGGACAGACAATCCTTGCAAATCCATAAATCTTCACAAGCTGATGTTTCTTCCTGCACTCTGGCTGGGTTGTTTCAAGCAGAAACCACACCATCCTCATAAAAAATATATTGGTGATTTTCAGCTGCAGGGATCTGCCTGGCAATGGCAAATCCTGCTGCAGTTTCTGCAAGTCCCTCCAACCCAGGCTCTTGCACCTACTGTTCCCTCTGCCTGCCATGGCCTGACCATAGTGCTGCAGCTAGAGCTGTATTGCTGTCCTCCTCCTGCCCCCCATAGATGTTTTCATTTTCTGATGTACAGATCTCAACCTCAAATCTCATTTCCCCTTCTATCCTTGTTCCAGGGTGTCCTCTCTCTACTCAGATCTCTAAGCATCTTGGTTTTCCCTTGCCCCCTTTATTACTCTCTTAAAACATCCAACCTGCCCAATTTTCCATTCTCTCAAGCTGGGAATCTATTTTTTTTCACCTTCACCTGTTCCTGGAACATTTCTTTCCTCACACAGGGTCAACTCCTTTCTTCTCCCTTGCCCTTCTTCAGCCCAGTTCTGATGGTTGCAGCAGTAAATCCCACACTGGTCCTTTGCCTCTCCAGTCTGCTGCATCTTTTCATCCTACTCAGGGGGCATCTCTGCATATTGGAGGCATCCTCCACAGCCCGATTTCCCATGGATTCTAGACTTTAGTCAGTCAATATTTTTCTGTAAATGCTCAATGCTGCCTCCGAATGGGCCTCTTTATATAACTTAATTCTGACTAATTTCTTCAGAAGATTTCCTTCAAGCAAGCTTCAGAGTGTATCATGTTTACTCCTGGATCATGGCTCAGACAATTTACTCTCAGTGAAGTCACTGGATTTCAGGATTTTGCATTTCTCAGCAGGTCATAAGGCTTATTTTCAATTTCATTCTTTTACTGAATTGAACTGAATTTCTGAATTATTGAATTTCTACTGAATTCCATCAACAATTGATATTGTTGATGTGTTTTTCCAAAAAAAGGGATTAATAAAACCCCCTAAGGTAATTCTTTTGCAAGAATCTCCTTGCCATGAGAGGAGTTTGTTATAACCCTGACATCTTTCTCTGGTCTGATACAAAATATACAAAGATCCTGTAATGTACGCAAATCTTATTTTTTTAACTTTGTACCAAACACTTTTTTTCTGCAGCTCTTGTATTTCTGTGTACCTGTGAGTGACTCTGAGCCCTCATCTACTACTAACTGCAATGGGCATGTTGTGAAAATACATCAGCATGTGCCTATTAAGGCTGAAAGCAGGAGGTGGCATTTATCCCTGTACTTTCTAACAAGACCAGAACTCTAGTCCAAAACCATAATGTCAGGGAAAAATAACATAGCTCTTCTAGCTGTGATACTTGTTAAAACTTTTCAGCTAAAGATGCAGCTGTAAACAGACGGAGACTTTGAAAAACTCAGGACAACAAACTTTCTGAAAGTCAAAGGAAAACCTGGATGAAATCTTACTAATATTTTAAGACTTTGGAGTCAGTAGTACTTGCTACAATATGTTTACTTCCAGAAAGAAAAAGGATATTACTGTGGCTTAAATAAAGTTGTTTAATACACTGTTTAAAAGAATAGACAATAAGTCACAGGGAAAAAAAAAAAACACCTCAGACTCAGGAAAATATTCAGAGAGAGCACCAGTTTTCCTATGGCAATGAAGTGTGCACAGGAAGTCAGCAGAGTGTGACCAAAATGTGCAGCTTTGTCTTTACTTTACTAAATGCAGGGGTAGGGCAAGTCGGAAATAATGATTCTTGGGAATAAATTATACTATGAGAAAGAAAAAAAGAACTTGATTACTTAAGGTTCTTTGGACTGCCAGTTTATTTTACTCTGGTTTTCTCTTGTCCTGAGTATTATGAGAAAGGGACTTGATGCAGCAAGGTTGGATCTTGTGCAAGCACCATTTGTGGAGAAAAATGCAGAGATCACGAGAAACTCTTTGAGCAAGACCATGAAGAACATGAGTACCTGATCCATGGATAGCATTAGGATGTCTGAGTGCTGTCAAAAAGGGAGCAGTGGAAAGTACAGTGAAACCTGAGCCTAAGTCTGGAATGTGGAGATTTTCTTATGAAGTTGTGAAGGGAAAACCTCCAGTTTTCTGGGTGCTGATTTGCTGGGAGGCCTTGTTTGATAGAAGGTACAACAAAATATCTTTCCTCAAGACTTTTCAAGGCAGGCAAGCAAAACATTTTGTTGCAGAGATTAAGAACTTCTTGGCCACAGGGGATGCCAAATTTTATCCACTTTGTATTAAGCCTTTGAAAGTCTGACTTCACTTTTCCTGAATGGGCTTTGTTTTACCCTGGAGGTGCTGCAGCTTCTGACAGGCTGAAGCACAACCCACAAAATTTTTGTCTCCCATTGGTCACGGCTCCAGGAAGATTCAAGGGGATGATTACTGGAAATGGGGCTTCAGGAGGCCAACTGGGCCATGTGCCATTGGAGAAAAAAGTCCAGGAGTGATGTCCAGAATCTGGGGCTGCCTGAGCCTTGCTGTTGTTCAGCCACCCAGCCCCACACAGGCTAATCTCCCCACAGATGACAGCAGGGTCCACCCTGGCAATATGCAGGATTGGTATGATGGAGGATTGCAATGCCTGTGAGTCTGGAAATCAGTCATCACATTGATCCAGACTAATGCACACAGCACAGCTGCACCAAAGGCTCTCAGCCAATGGCATGGAGGTACTGCTGTGATGTGTTTGTGCAAGAAGCCCATGCCATCGTCTGAAATTCTCTGTCAAAAACTTAAAGATCTATTCACTGATTGACCTAAAATCAGTAATCTTTCATCCCCTTAAACAAACAGCAATGCAGAGGGACTGGGTTTCTCTTGGAGTGCCTAGAAACACCAGCTGCTGATGTCCTAGGTGGCAAGGGATGCTCCACCTTTGCACTCCATCACTATTAGCAGTGGAGAAAGGATGGCACTTCACTGGAATGGGAATTCTAAAAAATCACCAGTATATTAAACGGAGGAAGAGAAAAGACTATAAAGACTGATATATTTTTTTCTATTCTGTTGGGCTTATCCAGAAATATCACAGAAACCACCAAGTGACAGTGGTAACTTGTATCCCATGGCAAGTCCACACCTTCCCACTACTGACAGGAAAAGGCATCAGGGTGGCTAGCACAAACCCAGCAGCGGCAGCAGACAAGGAAGTGATGAGAAAGACTTCACCTCAGGCTGACTGTAGTTCTTTTATTTGATATTTTCCCCCATTTTCCTTCAGCTGGCCTCTGATTTGCTCCTCAGTTGGACCTGAGGTGACCTGTCATTTCCAGGCTGCAAAGACAAGAAAATGTACACTGCTTAATCACACTTCTAAATGGACCTTGTCACTTTGCTGAATTGGTGCATTGAAGGTGTCTCACTGTTGTAGCTAATTCCCTCCACAACACAAACAGCTCACGCCAGCTGGCCAATGTTCATAACTACCTAACATTCATCCCATCTAATTCCTAAAATGAAAACAACTTTGCAGTTAGTGCAGATCACTACCAGTTCATTTCTAGCAGAACAGCTCATCTAAGTGCTAATAGAAGCTGTCTTTGATCACCAGTATAGTCATGGAGATTTAGACTCCAGTTGAAGTAATTATTTCCTTGACCAGTATAGACAAAATGAAATGGTGCTGAAGATTGAAAATGCATGGAAGAATATTTTCATTAAAAACTGAATATAACCATTTAGCAATTTTAATTAGAGTGGCATCATTTGCATTGCTCTAGTTAAAGCTTTTCTGGTATTTCTGGTATGAGTAGACTTCCATTTATCATAAAATCTCAATATACATTTGCAGGGGTGAGATAAAACTTGACAGAGTGTATTAGCTTGGTTTTAATATGTTTTTTAATGCTTATTTAATATATATTCAGAGTAGGTAGAAATTTAAACCCAGCTTTGTGAGGAATTAAATGTCCCTCCTCTAGAGCTGTGTTGTATTAGAGAATCTTTTTAGCATTAACCAAAGGAGTTTCCTGCCCTGAAAAATATTTTCTGAGTTTTCAGGGGTTTCCCTACTTTCTAAATTATGATGAAGTCAAGATTGTGCCAAAGTTATTGACAATAAGAACTACCAATAGAAAAATTAGCATTGCCTTAAACTAGCTGGAAATGCCAGCATCTGATTCTCTCTCTTGATGGTGGCAAAAAATGTATTTCTGATTCTCTGCATCCATAGTCCATGGCTCACTACAGTATTGGGGGCTCAGTCCTCAGAACTTCTTGCACTGCTGTGTCCCTTGATGACTTCCACACCAATCCTCCCAGGGTCTCTTCTCTAGATTTGCACATGAATTTTGCCTGTGAACTGAGACCTTTTCCTGGCCTGTGGGCATTTGCCACCAGCTGTGGTCCAGCTACAGCAGCTGTAGTCCAGTCTCTTCACCAAGGAGCTCTCTTCCTCATCACAGTCCTCTGAACACCTCCTGGGGGTGTTCACATACACTTTTTGGGGAAACACCTCTCTCCAAGTAGCCTTCCAAATGGATAAAAAAATTCCTATGGTACTGTCATTCTGCTCCTTTTTGTCCACTCACACATGCTGTCTAGACATCTCTCTTACTTTTTACAAGCACTAACAAGAGGCTATAACTATTTCTGAGCACTGTTATGCCAGATTGCTTGGCAGTGTCCCAGGCTACAGTGTGCAAGTGAGCAGAGGCTGTGCAGGTTCACCTATGAACTAAAGATCAAATTTTTGTGTGAGCATGGTGATGGGCAATCCCATTTCTGGTGCACAAAGGTAGTGGCTGCACAGGTGTTGTCAGCTGCAGGTGGAGAGTAGAAACTGGTCTCCATGGAGTAAAACTACATGTGCCATGCCTTCACTGAGCTTTGTGCAGAAAGGTGGGAAGAGAGCTTGCACAGAAACTGTCCCAGTGTAGAAACATTTCTGAGCTGAGGAAGGTGACATGCAAGGAGAAGCAGCAGAGAAAGATTGAGGAAGGGCAGGCTGGTCAGAAAAAATATCTCTTCTTCCTTTCACACATCTTGGCAATCAGTGTCTTCTGGTTTGCATTTAAAGAACCCCTTGTTTGTAATTTTTCTATATATTTATTGGGAAAAGAAAAAAACTTTGGAATTATGGCAAAAGCTCTCCTTTCATCAGACATGATAGAGTGAATGCAAATATTTTGCTCAGCTCTCCCAGTTTCTTTTCTTTGCAGGTAGCAGGGAAATAACTCCCACAGACTCAAAAGGGTCGCCTATGCTCAACTAAAGATTTGAACCAATTCCTGAGATTCCACTTAGGTTTTATCCAGGTCCTCCCCTTTTTTTGTAGATGAGACAAAAGGTGATTAAGTACAGGTTGTGCGTGCACAGAACCCTAAAGGCAAACAAAATTTGACTATTTAGATGTGTGCATCCCTTTCAGGCAGAAGGAATAGAGCTGAAGGCTGATTCTGTACTTCTGAACTCTCTGAGTTATTTATCTTACTCCAGAGATAGAGCTGTGGCACTGCCAATGCAAAGCAGCTTTCTCTTATCCATACTGACTGTCACAGAGACAAGCCCCACTTATTATCCACATCCACACTGTGGTTACATATTCCAGCACTAGGTGCTGGGAGATTATTGTGGTGTAGTTTTGATTTCCTAAGAGGTACTGTATAAGTGATTCTAGAAAGTGTCCAATAGATAATTGTGGGACAGCTGCCCTTCTACCACCAACTTCAGGTACTGAAGCTATTTTTGCCTGACCACACTGCCAGACTTGTCAGCCCTGGACACCAGTGTGTTCTTGTGGTGCCAGCTGAGTCAGCAGAATTTTGGATGTCTACCATTTGCTGAGAATGTCACCCAATGTGCAAGGGGGAGCCAGGCAAGGCAGGTTTGGGTTCTGCTCACAATTTGTGATGTTCCCCTTCCTTTCTGCCTCCTGAGGACTGACTCAGCATATCAGAGGGACCAAGGTTCTCCCAAAATTGTTCACAAGGCCCCCAGAAGTGCTGTACCTGTTGTTCATGAGGGAGTAACAGCTAAACAAGCAGCTCCTCTCTTTGTTGGAAAGTTCCCTTCTATGTTGCCATGGATATGATGACCTCTTTGTAAAATCCTTTTTGTCCCTTTTAATGTAAGATCTCTACTATGATCCCTACATTTTGATCCATACTAAATATAATTTTAAATTAATTACTGTTCTGCATGTATCTTGTGATCACCAAACTGTTCTGCAATTTAGTTTCTTCTGATTCACCTTCTGCCAGTCATCAACCAAATCATAACGTTAAAAGCAAGGAGAAGGAAAAGCTGATTTGGCTGAGTGAGTTTTTCATTTGTTTCCTGTTTCCTTGAGAGATGTTTTAGGCCACAACAAAGAGCTGAAATGTATGTGGTGAAAATAGCCTACAACCATGTTCCCACATGCAAGTGAAAGAGATTCAGAATTTCATCAGTAATGCTGGAGAAAATTTTCCATGTTAACTCTCCAACTTATTTATTCATCAGCAGTGCTTGTTTACACAATGTATGGAAGGAACAAATTCTGGGAATAATAAAAAATACATTCGGGTAAGAAAATGAAGCCTGAACTCCAAGTATCTAAGAAGAAGTCATTGTGTGAGGGGATTATTTCTACTTTTTTGATGACTGTGATAGGTGTGTATTTACAGACCTCCTTTAGATATTTTCCTTTAGAAAATATCACCTAAGAGCACCGTTCTCCCTCTATTATTTGTTATTGAGAGTCGCTTTTCCCTGACAACAGCTCCATTTTAGGCAACTAATGTGAAACCTCTGTGGGTGGATCTGAAGATTGAGCACATCTGCATTAGTGTCAGAGTGGCCAAAGACAACAGCAGAATCTCACTCGCTTCTTCCTCTGTTGTGCTGCAGTCCCCGAAATGTTCTGCTTTGCTCTCAGCCAAGGCCTCACTCCATTTCAGACTTTGCCTTTAAGATGCACCACACCACAGTGGCAAACACCTTTACCCACAACATAAGGAGTAATTTGTTCACCATTTTTCTAGAAAGAAGATTAAAGCTGGACTCCCTATTGTTCCTATCTGGTTGAGCAGGGAGAGAAGATAAACTTGGGTTTACAATACCTTTGTCAGCAACAGAGATGAGGAGAGACATATTTTGTTTTGAAATAGTTTGTGGTTTGTCCCCCAGATGCTGCCATCCATTCCCCCTGGGCTTTGACACCATGAGGCAGCCCCCAGCATGGCAGCTTGTGGTTCTCCATTTAGGAGGTGGCATCCAGAGGACATGGTGAGGGTCATTTGGCTCCACACAAACACCTGGGACATGGGAAGTCTGAGCTGAGCACTCAGATGACTTAAATTGGTGTTTCTAGAACAAAAATCTGAACAAAGAGCAGAGGTGTGTGCAGGGGCGAGGGAGGGGGGCTGTTGTTAAAATGCTGCTGTAACTTAAAAGAAAGTAAATAGTTACAGTGCTTTGTGCACTACTATTTGCAGCATCATTAAACCTCCCCTGAAGCCTTGCTATTGGAAACTAGATTTAGCCAGGGCCCATTATGAGCCCAGACAACTGTACAAAATTGCCTGCTTTTTCATATAATGATGCCTAAAATATTTAGACCTGTGTGCCTCAAATCAGGCATCTCCCTATTTATATTCCTAAATTAGAGTCCATTTGTTATTCATGACTTGCTTACCTGTGACAAATAGATTGGGTTGTTCATACAACCCATCTTGTCCTTTCTCAGAGGAATTTATTGTCATTAAATATTCCTAATTTCCTTGCAGTGCACTGTACTTTCTGGAATGTAATCCATTCCAGAGGTTTTGACATTTCTACTTGTCTGTCTCAGGTGGCAACTAAATATGAGAAAGGCACTAGCAAGAGCTGGGTTTTAAAAAGTCCTCCTAAATATTTATCCAAATTTAATCAATTTCTATAAAAACTCAGTATTGGAATCAGTATGTGGTGTTAGCAGAAGGTCAAGTTTTGAGTTTGCTGAGAGATTACCTGACTGCATCCAAACAGCACAGTAAAGAAAAATGCAAAACATGTAAAAGTATTGACAATATATTGAAAGCATTTAAAATGTATTTCAGAGATGAGATGTCAGGACTTTTCTGACTGATTTTTCCAGCTGATTTCTCCCAGTTACAGGCAGTCACCACTAAAAATGTACCTATAGCAAAACTTGATCTGCTTAAGCCACTTTGTTGGCAACAACATTTTTGTTGTTCACCAAATAATGACGAAGCTTTGCGGTAGAAATACATGTTTCTTGGAAGGGAGGACATATTCTATCTTCCATGGTTCTGGTGCTCCCACTGCCCTGTGTGTCCCAGAGAGCCCAGGTAAGCCATGTTGGCTGTCATCTGGATGCCTTTCCTTCACACCAGCGTGGCTAAACCATGTACAGCTGGGGAATGCATCCTTGGGCTCCCAGAGAAAATAAGTGATGGAGGATTTGCAGTGAGGGGTAGCTCTACAGTGCTGCTTCTGGGATCTGCAAATTCCCTCCTTTGTGTTTGGATAGAATAAAATCCTTCCTAAATCTCAGTATTTCCTCCCTGACCTGTGATGTCTGATACTGGGACACAGATATGCTGATCAGAAGGCCATCACAAGCTCCTATCGCTTCTGAGGGGCTTCTCAGCTCTCTGCCAGGCACATGTCTCCCTCTCTGGGGGATGTCTGCATGAGTTCTGTTTGCAGGACTGGGGAAGCCTTCCATCTCCTCCCAGATGGACAGCCCTGCCTGAATTTCCTCCTCCCTATCATACCCAAATCTAGTGCTTCTGATACAGCTGATGTAGGCAAGCTCAGCTCTAGATACACTTACTGCTGGTGTGGCTGAGGTGCTGTAGGGCTTACAAGGCTGTGCTCCAAAAAGTCCCCAGAATTCCCCTTTCACTTACCTGTGAATTTCAACAACTTCACAGGTATCTCTCATCTCAACCACCTGCAAAACCCAGCCATCCCTTGGGGCATCATCTGTGACTTGTGTCAGGTGCCTGTGCTGGCACCTGCCACATCCAGCAAGTGTTCTCTGTTCTCTGCTGTGCCCAGCAGTGTCCCCAGTGCTGTCCACTCAGCCAGGACTGAGCTGGAAGCCCATGGCTCCCTGCAGCACTGCAGGGAGAGGGGCAGAGCTGCTCCTCCTTCCAGCAAAGCTTAGGGTGGGAAGGAAAAAGGAGATCATATGAATCCAGAAAAACACTGTTGTTCCATAAAATGAATGACACATTCCCTTCACTTGCAACAGCTGACAGCAGCAGTTTGCACAGCAGGAGCAACTCCAGGCTGCAGTACATGACCAAACACACAGGGCCAGTCGTTTCTCTTCTTGGTCAAGTACAAGCTACTGTTCGTACAGGAGGCTTGTTCTCCCTCCTTTGCAGCTCCACACCACTGAAACAGAAAGTATGGGCTTATAAATATTGTGTAATTGAATCTTACTCTGTGCACTGTATGCTGTCGGTGGCCTTTTCTCTCAGCCACACATCTTTCAGCACTTGCTGCTGTGATTCCACATTAATACCTCTGTCTGCTGCTGGAATGTGCACTCACTTCAGCAGCTCCTTCCAACAATAGCACTATTAAAAATAATGAAATGTCAGGTTGTGCTACTGTGCATCTAGATCCATTATGGAAATGTGCTGCAGGATGGTAGCAGCCTGAGCCAGTCCTTCATTTGGCTTTCAGAGGGGGACATCCAGAGAAAGGCATCAGTGGTTTTAAACAGCACCTGGGTTCCTGTCCATGGCTCACCTTTGCCTGAGCAGTGCTTCTCCCAAAAGATGTACAGGGTAACACTTTAGTGGAAGAGGTGCCAAACATATCTTGCTTTTTTTACAGTCCTTCTGTTGGTAGACAGAACCCTTGCTATTTTTATCCCCCAGAAGTGTGTGAATTAAAATGAAATGAGAGCAGGTTGTAGGCTCTAGAAGGAGCAGACTGGCATAAGATTTCAGGAGATTGGCATAAACTGAACTAATAATGTAGGAAATTAAAATGTAATGGACACTGTACAGTCAGTTTTAACTACTGTTCACTATACTGCCAGACAGATCAATAATATTCTGTCATTACTGATTTCCACTGCAGATAGATGGAGTGTTGGGGAAGGAGCAACTAAATTATGGGAAAGGAGCAACTAAATTATGTAGAAGATGCAAGGAGCATGAAGAGTCAGGTAACTGGAATTTCCATGCAACATATGTGCTTGAATTCTCTTAAAACAGGCTAGCCTGATTGCACAGACAAGTTCATTTCCATCTATATTAATCCTCTCACTGGGAATTCTCCACCTGCTTCTTCTAAATAATCCCAGGCTAAACGAGATGAGCCTAAAGGAATGCAGACTAGGCAAAGGAAACACTGCTTGGTAGTGACAGGGTGTGAGATATCTCCAGAATTACATGCAGAAATGTTCTACCCATCCCATTTGATTTGAGCCTGTGCTGGTGTTACACAGAAAATAAACCCTGGCTCTCCCTCTGTGATCCCACAGCATCTCTTGTGACAAGGATGCCTGGGCTGTGTCACCTACCTGTGTGTTGCATCAAATGCTCATGGGTGCACACAGGTGGACAACAGGACCTAGCAATGGCATATAAAAGATACAAATGGCATAGACAGTGGCACATAAAGTTGTTTCTGAGCAATCTGGGATTCCAGAGGGAACCATCTTCAGATGCTTTTGTACCTCCAGGATCATGACCCCCTTACTGAATAGGGCTGACTCACTGCCCATTAACTCTTTCTGTGTGTCTTGAAGCAAAACATCAGAGCAGCATTGCCCTGCACACACACTCTCTGTATTCCCCAGCCACAGCCATGAGTAAAACAGACTGATCACATGAGGGCCATGAGAAGGAAGCAAAGCTGTCAACTTGTCAGGGATTTTGACTGAGCAACAGCCCTCAGCAGCTGGGATGCACCTGGGAGCCCATGCAGATAATCAGACAACCACCAGCAGCAAACACAGCTCAAAGAGTGTTCCATGTGTGCTTGAGAAACACATGATCCATGAAAAGCCCCATTCCTACCAGTGTCAGAAAGTTTATAGAGAAGAGTCAGAAGAGCAGAATCACAGCAGATAAGTAACTTCTTGCATTATCTGATGGTGGTGGGAATACTTATTTAACCAACCCCAGCTGGAAGCATGGGAAGGATTTAATTGCTTGATTACTTGCAGCTGCTGTTCTAAAATATTAGAACATACATGTTCTCAAAAACTCTGTATAGCTCCTTGACCCATAATTTTTTCTGCACTGTTAGATCCTAATATATCTTCAATTTTTGGTGATAAACCCCTGAAATTTAGTGACCCTCTAACTGGGTATTGCCACCTTTGTTGTGTTTTAGGTAATGTGGAACATTACATAAACATTTATTACAGAACAGGCAGGAATAGAACACATGATGTCTGAATGGAAATGGTTGCTGCACAACTTGTTCCAAGCATGTGATCCATGATCCCTCAAACTAAGCAAGTTTTCTTATCAATTTCAGCCCTCAACATCACCAGTTAATCCTTTGATATCAGCAATGGCAGTGTTTTCAAACAGCATCTCAAATCAATGGTCCATCCCCATTACAGTCAGGCTAAGAACCACACAACATCCCCAGCTAACAGCAACCTAAGCTAATGTTACAGCAGCAGCACAAAAACACACTGTCATAAAATTTACAGGCACACCCCCAGGAAGCAGGATAGATATCATTAAAGAATTCCTGTGGGATATGGTAGCAAAAAATAAGTCCAAGTTTGGGGAAATTCTTTGGGAAAAGAGTAACACAATGACTTCACTCATGAGGATTTTATCAACAGTAGCTATTGCCTACAGACAGCTTCAAACATGAGCTGCTTTGAGTGCTGAGTGTGAAACTGATTTTGCTTTTCACCACTTCAGCCACATTTTTTCTTTTCTGTGTAATTTCTTTGTGTTCATATTTCAAATCATAACAGAGCACTGTTATTTGCTTGATGTCTCAGCAAATGTTTGTTATTAAGCTGAGAAGATACAGGCTTCCAAGGTCTTAAGATACTGTTTCAGTTATTTCTCATCTAGAAACATGAAAATGATTTATGTGCATTTCTTTGTGGTTTGTCAGAATAACACTAAATTACAGAAAAATAAAAGAAGGGGAAATCATTCAGTCACTGTACAATAAGGGACTGAATTGCATACTTCAGTTTTTAGCAGAGAAATTCTGAATGTATTCAGAGATACTGACTGCTGTACTGGACTCTCCCCATACATGCAAAATCACTAAATAACTGATAAGAAATTTGAATGAATTCTTAACCAACTCGGAGTTTAAATATTGACTGGATAGTCATAAGCAAAGGGTTTGTAGGAGACATCCTGTTCTATTCACTTTATTGTGAGTAAAAAAAATTCCATAATTAATTTTAGGTGGCATCTAAATAAGAAGTATTTCGTTTTCTGTCAAGAATAGTCTGTGTTTTGTGTTTGATCACAGTTTAATCAACACTGGGGTCTTTTATCCAGTCCAGACAGGAGCCCACAACGACTCCTATGCCAGTAGTGAAATACCATTGAAAATCAAAATTAGAGGTACATTTTATGGAATTTTGAAGCCCCTTAACCACAATTGCATTTTTTTAACATCTTCTTCCAAATATATATGCCAGGAAAATTTATATAATGGTTCACCAACTTGCCATCTCTTCTTTTTTTAGGAAACCCTCTAAAACAGCCAGAAGAAGTGAACACATCTTCAGTCAACATGCAGCATCTTCACACAGCATCTTTGGGTGATCTGAGCCCTGTGAAAGAAGAGGGGTCCTCAGGCAGTGCACAGTGCCTGGCAAAAAGGCACTGCAGCTCCATTGCCCCAGGGAAGCTGGGCTGAGGCAGGGTGTGACAGACACTTTGCAGAAACCACAGCTCAGAAGGTGAGATCCAGGGGAGTTGGAGCTTGTATGCTGTAGAGCACAATGCCAACCAGACAGGCTCTAAGCAAGTCAAAAGCCTGTGACAAACACCAGCCTTGGTGGAGCATTGGTTGGGATATATCACACTAAGGTGTTGCTAAAGCATTAACCAAAGCAGATTCCATACATGCTGTGAGCAGTAAATGAGATGCCTGTGCAAGAATGAGCTATTGAGGTTGGAGAGGTGCTACAACACAGCATCCTGCTAAATATGCCTGCAAAATAACCAAGGGGGAATGATGGAGCAAGGGGGACATTTGCTGAACACCTACCAGTGCCACTGAGAGAGATGGCAAGAACACACCCCGAGTAAGGCACACTCGTAAGACAATACATGATTATTTTGAGCATTGTACAAATAAACAAGTCACAAACAGACTTTGCCCCAGCACAGCAGAGCCAGAACACGCTGTGCCCATAGCATGCCACAGACATTAACAGTTTGTCTGCTGGATGTGAGTGGGTTGGAGCTCTGTCCTCTGGGCTGTGCTCCCAGACTGGCCCTTGTGGCTGAGCTGACACTGCAGTGGCTCTGCCTGGAGCAAGAAGACATCACTGACAGCACCAAGCAGCACATCACAGCTCCAGGGTGTCTGAGTCTGCACTACTGACATGTAGACAAAAAAGGACCAGAGAACAACAGCAAACTAATGACCAATTGACTCCTTCTTGCTGAGGAGTATGATTCTGCCAAGTTCTGATTTTCAGTAGATTTATTAGGACAGCATTTTTTAAAAGGGCAGCTCTGTTTTTCCCTGCAGAAATAGCATTTGTTTATACCTCAGGGTTCTACTAATGGCTAGGGACCACCCATGAATAACATAAGCCTGAGAATATTTCTGAGAAGCTCAAACATAAAATTACACATTATTTACACTAGTATTTTTGGTATCATCTGTCAACTGTTAACTGCAGAAGTTAACCCAAATAAATGAGGATGCTGTGTTGTTAATTTGCTTATAAGAAGTAATTGCAGTGCAGTGGATTACTGGTTACTGACAGCACAACAGATCATCTTTTCAGAGGGAATTATCTCCTTAGGAAGGTAACAGAGTGTCATGCAGAGCTCAGAAAGAGGCAGTTTTGAGAAAAGGACTAAAAAGGACTATGGTGAATCTGGTGAGTCTCTCTTACAGCATCTCATCGTAGCCAGCACAAGGTGCTTCAGAGAGAGCTGCAAGAGCCCTTAAAATGGGTTTTGAATCACTCTAGTGCTGAACAAGGACCTGTTTTAGAGTGGTTCTGTAGATCCCTGTTTCTGAGCAGCCAGCCACCATGTAAAGATGGACAAGTGGGTGGGAGCAGCCACCTGCCAGTACAAAACAGCACCTCTGGAACCTGCTTGAACAACATTTCTCTATGCCCTCCTAGATTAGCATCATTCTGCTGCCCTGAGATCAGGCTGACTGATCAGCACTGCTTTTGTTTGCTAGAAATCTGCAGAAGAGCTCAGATTTGCCCCCAGCTTTAGGATTTTATAGGATATGCAGGAAAGTCTCAAAAGGTTCTCAATCTCCACTAGGTCATGGCTACCAGAATTACTCAAAAGAAGTGAGATTCATTCCACTTCACTGTACATATCCACACGTTAATCATCTTTAGCTAAGCAAGTCACCCTGGGCTCCCTTCTGACTCGGTGGAGAGAAATGAGCCCCTCCAAAGGCAGCTCATTTCATCTTCCCATAGAGGATGCCTAAGATGGATGAGATGAGTTGCCTTCTGGAGGTGTCTATTTCTCTCCATTAGCTATACAGAGAGCCTGAGGTGATGTGCTTGCACTCTGATGATTAACTCACAATGTCAGAAGCTAAAGGCAGATGAATCCCACGTGCAGTGCATCAGCATTCGAGCAGCCAGCCCTGCAGACAGAAGGGATGGGGTTACAGAGCACACTGTTGATAGCCACTCTGGTGGCTCCTTATAGCACTGCAGAGATGTACCTGGTGACATGTCCAGTGACCACCTAGGAAAGAAATAGCAACTTAAATGCAAATAATGGATCAGGAAAGGAGAAGGACAATACGTTAAAGAAAGACAAAAAGAAATGTGCGCAGATAGCAACCAGCCCATAATTCCCTGCTGGGTGTTTTCTGCCCAAAATATCATGGCTCAGCATGACCAGTTATATCTGAATGATCCAGAACTGAAGTAAGGCAGACTGTGGTTAGCCCACAAGATGGTCCACACTACTTTTCCCTGTGCATCCACAGTCCTGCCATGATGGATATTTGGTAGGCTGAGCAGATGCATGCACACGTACCTGAATGCAAATGAAGTCTTGTCTGAAAGGCATGTTCCTTTCCATGGCAAGACATTTGTGATATCTGAAAAGAAGCAACTTAGCAGGCTCTACATCATCTACTTACAAATATGCCCAGCAAATCACTGATCAGGTTGGAGGAGTATTGCTGGGATGCAGTAAGAGACGATCCAGTTATAGTGATTCCTCCCCACCATGAAAGCTGAGTACTCATCCCCAGTATCACTTTATAGAAATTAAAGAGTCCTCTTATCACCACTCAGAGCTGGGCAGATAAGACACAAAACTCTCTTGAGTACCAGCCTGGTGCCATAATTACTGACTAATGCTGCCTCTGTAGCCTGTCACAAGAACAGTTTTTGGCAGTCATTTCAGCTCTTTTCACAGTCACATGAAATTAATTTAATTAGTTTTTAAAATCTAAAGAATAATGGGATTTAATTGACTTAATGTGAAACTTTCTGGGCTGTCATTCCACCCAGCTTCCGATCAACTTGAAATCATTCAGCTGTGAGTGACTGATATTTGTGCCTTTCATTGAGAACACTTTGTCTCGGTTAAAATCCTTCCTTCCATGCTTAATTTTTGCATAATATTGCTTTTATTTTTCAGTCTCTGTTTTCATTGTCTGATACCCTGGATGAAGGGCTCTCCATGTGGGATTGATACAGCCAGCTCTTGCTCCTGGAAGTTTGTTTTTTACCTGTAGCTGCAGTATTTTGGGGAAAGTATTTTAGGGAACTCTACATTTTAGATATAGAGTGGCTGCCTGTGACACATGTCAGAATGGAGTCACACAGCAAGTTGTTTTATACAACCATGCACGTATGTAAATACATATCATGGTGCTGGCCCTGCTATGAACACATATCAGCCTTATCATCCTCCTCTAATGCCCAAACAGAAGAGATGTAAGAAACTCTATGGAAAATTCAAGACAAATTTTATTCAGCACAGATGACCATAAAAATGCTTGGGAATCTCATTCCTTTGTCGTTAAAAATTTGAGAAGCGTATTATCATCATTAATGAGATCCAGAGATTGTTCTTTATCTATGTCATCTTCCACTGTCATTTTAGATCATGGACCTCTCCAGAAGTCTTGAATGCACTTCACCAGAAGGCACCAGGACAGATCTCTAATTTTTCTGTCCCTTTGGTAAAGTGTGAGAGACAGGAGCAAAGAGTTAGTGAAGAGATTTTTAAACCAACCCTCCACATTAAACACAAGTTTCTAAAGCTGTGCATAATAATACCATTTCTGATTAGTGACAGCCTCATTAGAATAAAACAGAGGTTCTTTTACTTCCATTCTTCACTTCATAGCATCCCATGAATCCTTCCTTCCTTAGAAAAGTAAAAGCCTTTTAAGACTCTCCTGTGGGATTTTATCCAAATTATTTGGTATGTGGGAAAGCTTCCATCCTACCTATTTTGGTGGAAGATCTAGCATCGAAGTTGCACTTGACAAAGTTAACATTACTAGAAGAAATTCTGTCATTCTCAGAGGGAATAACTACTTGATTTTGAGCCATTGATGGCCGCTAAACTCTCTCTATGGTACTTCCATAGGGTATCTATCGCTCTGTACAGTGTATACATTGCAAAACTGAGCGACTCCACTCCCGTGTGTTCGGACAGCGTGGACGCAACGCTACAATCCCAAAACAAGCTCGCAAGCCCACATGGTTCTCACTCCAGCTCCGCCTGCTCCAGGAGCGCATCTCCGGTATCGGTCAGCACCGGGTGATCAGGGACGGACTGCGAAGAGCGGGCAAGCCCCGAGCAGGCTCTCCCGGTTCCCAGACAGTCCCCGCATCAGGTACCAGCCCTCGGAAGAGCCCTGCCGCCAGCACACCTCTCTCCGTGCGGCTGCCCGCACCGGGGCGGGCTGATCTCCACCGGGAGCGGGCTGATCCAGCGCCGCAGCTGGGCTCCGGGCAGGGCGGCAGCTGCAGCCGCCCCCCGTCCCGACAGAGCCCCGACAGGGCAGCGGCAGCGGCCCCGGCACGGGCCCGGCAGCGGCCACGGCCGTGCCTGAGCAGCGGCGGCAGCCGCGGGCGGGAGCAGCGCCGGGGGCTTGGCCGGAGTGGCGGCAGCCGGGCCGGGGCAGGGTCCGCCCGCTCCCCCGCCTCGGTGCCCGGCAGTACCCAGCAGTACCCAGCAGTGCCCGGCGGTGCCCAGCTGTGCCCAGCGGGCAGGCGGGCGGGCGGGCGGAGGTGCTCCTCGGCGAGTGCAGCGGGGAGGGGGCGGTGCCGTGTTTCCACCGCCGCGGAGAGGAACGGAGCTGCTGCATCCTCATCCTCATCCTCATCCTCATCCTCATCCTCATCCTCATCCTCATCCTCATCCTCATCCTCCTCCTCCTCTCCCCTCCCCCGGCGCGACCCCGCCGGCTCCCCCCGCCCAGGGGGCGGGAAGGCAGCGGGCTCTGCCCGCGGTGGCGGCGCGCCCCGAAGTGGCTCCGCACGGCGTTTCCCCCCCCGCCCGCTGCCGCCCAGCGATAAATCCCGGTGCCGGGGGCAGAGCGGCACTTGGCGGCTGCCGCGCTGCGGGGAGGCGGCGGAGCTCGGCCCCCTCCCCGCGGCGGAGACCCCCAACAGGAGCAACAGCAGCCGGAGCTCAGGTGAGCGCCGGGGCTGGGGGCGGCGGGAGGAGGAAAGGGGCCGTGCAGGGGTCGCAGGGAGCTGCGGGAGTGTGCGGGACGCTTCCTCTGACACTCCCCGCTGCTGCCTCGAGGGGAGCGGCTGCGAGGGGGAACCTCGCTAGCACAGCGGCGTGCGGACAGCAAGATGCTGCCTATGGTTTCTCTGTGAACCGTGAAGTTTTCCTTCGTGAGCTTTGTTTGAGGCGGGTCCCGGAGGGCTCCTTGAGGGCTGCGGGGCTCTGCCCAGGGCTGTGGTACCGCGGGAAGCTCGGAGAGGGGGTGAGCGGCGGGCGCACCCCACCCAGCGCGGCTTCCCCTGCAGCCGGGGCTCCCGCGGTCCCGGTGAGCAGCGGGCTCTCCGGGGCTGTCCGGGCATCCCCCGTCTCTCTTCGGGGTGCTGTGAGGTCCTCTCCAAAGCGCCTCTCAATAGGTAAAAAGGTCAGTGCTCTCCCCTTGCTTTCTCACACCTGAGTGGGGGCTGAATGGTGAAATGATGCACAGAATGTGAAAATAGTTAGTCTCAGTACTGTACGAGGTAGACTGTATTCCTCGCTTCAGGAATGGACCTCCAGGGGCATGAAATGCAGGTGTTGAGCTGTTCATCTGCCTGATAGTCCTTGTGACTCAAAACGAGCAGCAGGTGGAATCGAGACCTTCATTTGGCTACAGGCTGTACAGTCCTTCAGTATCTAGAGAGATGGCGAGCAGAGGTGAGGGTTCATTTTATTGTTTGTAACCAACCTTACACTTAAAGTTTGGGTCTACAGCGACTAAAAAACATGTTCTTAACAGCATAAGGCATTTAATCTGTATTTAGTTATTTCCTGGTGGCTGGGAATCTTACAGAAAAAAGTCAGGAATATTCAGTTTCAAAGGATTGGAATTGCCATGAGATCATACATTGAAAAAATTGGGGCTCTAAGTTAAGAAAAAGAAAAATGAAAAACCCACCAAATCTGCACCTCTAATGATGCACTAATTTCCCATAGAGAGACATGTAAAAATAGCATCAACCCAGTAAAGTGCTTGTTAAATTCAAGTGAGGGCTTACATACTATGAGCTTCAGTGGCATTACTCAGAAGCTAAAGGCGAGGCTGAAGGCAAATGTGCTTCTGTGATTCCCCAAACCAGGGCTTAAGTACTGTTCAATGAAGTATTCAATTGCATGAATCACACTCATTCAAAGTTCAAGGCAGACCAAATCAGGGAAAACATGGACTGAACAGCATTGTCAGACTCTCTGCACAAGAACTAGGTAACCACCAGCCCTGTGGATTTTTCCCGGCTTTTTTAGGAAGTCTTTACGGGCAGCTCTTGACTGTCTTGAAATGTGGATTGCAATCTCCTAGGAGCCAATATCCCTTCATGATCATGGATTGGCTTTAGCCTACCTTTGCATTTCAGTCATGTCTCAAACTTTGGGACTTGGGAGGGCACATTTTATGGTATCTGCCCAATTTAAAAAAATACAAGCACACAGAAAAGCTCTTATTTCTGAAAACCATTATCTCAAATTCATTTATAAGCACCAAAAGCATAGATTGTCAGGCACAAGATACATAGATAATTTTCAGGAACCACAGCACTTGCCAGCATGGAAAAAGGACAGCATTATATAATTAAGATGTCCAAAGAGTAGCATTTATTTCTAAATATCTTCATTCTTCTGTGAGGTACTCTTGGATTCCTATGAAATTAGAGAAAATTGTACTTAACTGTTCCCTGGTTTTCCTCTGTTGACAAAGTCCTGTGCATGGTGAAATAATCTGTATCCTTAGATATCTTCCCATTCTTTTCAGGATGCACATAAACATGCCTATCTTAAGAACTTTAATAAATTTAAGATGTATATTTGCTTGTATTGTTATTTAACAACTTCAGGAGTGTACAGACAGAGGCAGTGTTGGGTTTGCTGTTCTGAGCTTCAGCCTGTTGCTGTTGATAATGTGCCTTTGTTGATGTTGGGGGCAATTTTTCGGCTTTTTCTTTTTCTTTTCTCTGTAAAACCCACTAGCTTCACCAAGTGGCCACCTAAAGACAGTGGATGTCAGCTTTAAACTTTGTGTTTCCCTGATCCTGGTATTTCTGCTGAAATCCTGGTGCCCCTTGCTGGCAATTGCATTAGTAAGTAAAGAGGAAACTGGCAGCAGCCCCTTTCTGACTGAGGGGTTTGGATTTAGCATAACCTCCCTGTAAGAATGATATGTTTAAGGCATAAGGATCTCTTCCAGGACACAAAGGAAGCAGTCTCGTATATTAAACAGGGAGGGGAAAAGTTCCCAATGCAAACAGCAAGAAAAGCCTTAAATCCAAACAGTTGAAAGCTGTTTGGAGTGTCAAACACATGGAGTACACCAGAAGAAAGAAAAAGGTCACCAGGCCAAACTCCACTCCATCTAATTACATTAAGTCTGTCAAATTAATCCCTGGCACAACTTGACTGAAAATATTTCTCTGGGTCTCCTCTGCAAAGTTACTAGAGTATTAAAAAGGCAAGCACCTATTTCTCCACATGTTCATGTAAATATGTCTGTTTATGAACAGCCCTCTCAACAGCATTTGGCCTGTGTAAAATGAAATACCTGCCCAAGATTTTACTTCTGCAAACAGCTGATGGATTAGCCCTTCTAAACCTTTTTACACAGAAAATTTTGGGCTCTTGACAGTCCTGGCAGTAACAAATGTGGGTTCTGTGGAGGCCACTGTGGTGGGAAGTTCAGCAGGTCCAGATGAGGTCAGAATTTGAATGTAGCTGAGGTGAAGTAGAGATGTGATCTGCAGAAGTGAGTTCAGGAAGGACAGGTAGGGAGCATCATGCTGAGCTGGGAATAATCTGCTGCACAAATGTAGTATGGAAAGCAGCTTGCCTGGTAGCACTTCTGCCACTAAAAAAAAGCAGTGCTGAGAGAAAGCCAGACTTTCCACCATGCTGCACAAGGAGGATTGCAATCTACAAAGTATGTGGTGGGATTTGGTCCCACAGCTCGATGTTGGTGAGGTCTTGGCTGAAGGAGTCTGCCACTTGGGACACAGCCTGTCAATTACCTGGTGAGGGTGCAGGGAAGGGCTTAAAAACATGGCCTGAGGGAGATTAATCAGGCTCTTTAACCTCAAGAGTGAACTGAAGCAAGATGTGCTTGTGGCCTCCAGATTTCTAAGTCTGCTCCCTGTGCAGCCAGGATGGACTCAAGCCCCCCTGGAACCATGGTGCTGGACCTGCTGAGAAACTTCCCACAGGGAAGCAGCAGCTGTACTCCTATCCAGGCAAGGAAACACCCTGAAAGAGTGACAGGGTATATCCTTAGATATCCTGGGCTTGGGTACCCTTGGCAAGGGTGCTTTTGTAACAGGGAGCTACTCCTACAAAGGGGTGTTTTTCTTTAGTCCCACAGGCAGCAAAGTCATCTTGGGCAAAACAAAGTTTGGGTGTCTACATTATTTAGAAACAGAATAAGCACCAACATCCACCCCAACACCTAACTCCTCTGCTCACATGGAACTACCCTTTTCCTTACTGTTTCCTCAAATCCAGAATGGGATCAAGGAGCCAAAATGCTGAAAGTAAGGCCACCCTATAGAAGACAAAGCTTAATCTTACAAATGGCATTTGCCAAGGCTGTGGCTGATGCACAGGGCTTTCTAAATGCCAGTTGTCTTTGCTGGCTGGATCCTTTTGCCCAGCTGGCAGCTTCTGGCAATATATAATCTGCCTGCTCTCCCTGGAACTGCAGGGAAATGCCTCACCAGGTGACTGCTGGGGGCAGGGGACATGTCCACTCCTGCCTCTGCTCTGGACACCACCCACACTGCCAGTTTCCTTCTCCATCCCCTATAAGCACCCATTGCTGGGCACTTCCCTTCCCAAAGGGCCCTGTGGGACATGGGGTACAGCTTCTTCCTGCCCAGCCCCATTCCTGCAGAAAGGCACAGAGGGACGTCTCTTTTGGGAGCAGGCAAATCAAGTATTTGTCTGTTGCAGAAGCTCATAACAAAATTGCCTTTCAGGGTCACCCATGCTCTCCCAGGGGTCTGTCTGGGATCTAAAAAATGGAGTTATTGGTAGCACCCAAACCATCATTCACTCTCTGTGGCACTATCAAAATATACACAGTGGTACCATACCAGCAGCTCATTAAATACAATTTAAAATGTTTGGGGGGCAGTGTATTGCAAGTCCCCAGCATTGTCACCTGGTTACTACCACTGGAAACCCTGTTCCTTTACACTTCTGGCCAAATGCTGTGGCATCAGCCTGGCAGGGAACAGGATGCACTGAGACCTTTAGCACCACACTTGCAGAATTATCCCTTTTTCCTTGCAAGTACAGATATCCTGGAGGAATATCATGCTGACAGCTTCTAATTATGCTACTGGTTGATTTACCAATTTATGCTCTTTTAAGAGCTAAAAGTCAAGGAAGGCCAGGAATGATCCCTTCCCTGAGCCCACATCTCAGATGAAGTGGCATCTCTTGGCAGAGCCTTTCAGAGCAGGGGAGGAACACACATCCAGTTCTCCAGGATGGGCAGCCCCCATTCCCAGCGTGGGCTGCCTGAGCCTTTGACTGTTTCCTGTCCCTCCAGACACCCTCTTTTTGCCTCTGAGTGTTTTTGCAGCTGCCTGTGCCTGTGGCAGTATCCCACAATTTTTGACAGGGCCCAAATACACTGACTAGCTCCAGATCCACCTCTTTTTTTAATCTGTTTGGAAAGATTTTGGTTTATACTTATAGCATAAGCAGCACAAAAAAGGCAAGATAGTTACAGACCTACACATTTATTTGCTTTAATGTATTCCTCCTCACAAGCTAAATTAGACAGATATTTCTATTAAGGCTTTAGTGGTTGTGGTTCACTTTGTATGTTTCTTTTTTATAATCAAGCAAGCCAGGCTATCTGCTACCCCAGACAGAGATTGCTACCTGCCCTGCTGTTCTGCTCCTTTGTCCTTTTTTTCTTTTCTTTTTTTTTAATACCCATTACAAATACTCATATAAATACCCATTTCCAACTAGGATAAGACCATACAAATGGGGTCCCACATAGCAAAATGCTCTCATGAACTGGGTCCCACGGGCTGGACACTGTGCTGCTTCTGTCTTCCAGTGTCTTTCCTGTAGGAGACAAATTTGAAGCCAAGCATAAAAACTGAAAAGCACCATTCAGAAAGATTTATGATCCTCTTTCATTAGGGATGCATATGTGGAATTATTCCCTGCCTGAAAGCACTGACTCAGAGCTCACATGTAAATTGCCAGGATAATTCCACTATTCCATGTTTCACAGAATTGAATGTTCTGTGCCTTGCTTCAAGTGTTTTGTTGATGAAAATCTTTCTATTTTCTCATAGAGAGAGTTTTGTAGTCTGTTGAGCTGTAAGTATGTTGTCCTGACTTACAAACACACAGTGACTGCCAGTCAAATTAATATCTTAATTTTAAACTGGACAGCTTCCTATCAGCACCACTCTGTTCTTGCAGTAATGCTTTTAAGTAGTAGCATTTCTCATATGTGTGAAGTTCTGCATGAGGGGAAATACTTGGAACTTAACAAAGCTCTATCCATGTTGTGTCTTAGCTTCATATCCCAAAACATCCAAAGGTGCAAAACCTAAGTTGGCTGCCAAGCAAGACCCTGTCATGAGTGTGGGTGATCATAATACACAGGCACAATTCACATGTTTATACCACAAAAAACTTAATTTTGATCTATTTACAATGACATTTCATTAAAGGACATTAAAACAAAGTGCTTTTTAAATTGCTGAAATGGGTGAGTAGTTAGCACCTGGTTTGGAAAGTGAGTGAGGTCTGAAATGGGTTACAAGAAGGCACACATTTGTTTTGTTTATTAGATATTTCCCAACTGATTCTGCCAAACTTGTTAGAATCAGAACAGTCTGACCGAAGTGAAGCAGCCCACCTGGGTACATGCTGCCCCAGCTCTGTTTGACACAGCTTGCTGTGTTAGCTGTCACTGCCCAGGTGGCTTTCCATACAATTCATGTTTCCCTGAGTCATGACAGTTAAGTGTCCACTTTTCTCTTCCTGGTGAGACTAATGCCTTTCTAGCTGTTGTATTTCAGAGGCCAACATAAAGCAGGTAAGTGCTCTGGCAGAGCAGTAAATATTTGATAAAACTGCTTTGCATGGTGTGAGTGTGAACTTCACAGTGTGGAGACAGCTTAAAATCAAATTATGCTGTGCATAATCTTCTTGAATTAAGAGCCCAGATTGTTACTGGTTTTCTTTACTGGACTGAAACAAAGATCTGAAATTCCTGAATAATTGGACAAATTATACATTTGAGCTGGTATGAATAGAAACACTCACCTGAATTACAATTGCACGTTCCTGCTCTATGTGTATCTAAGCCTTTCTCTGGGCTGCACTTCACACAGCAGCTGTTTGCTGAGCCTTAAGAGAGCTTTCAGGGGTATTGAAGCACACTGTGTTCCTCTGAAAAACAGCAATCCTGTCCATGCTGGAATTCCTCCATGGGTCCTCAAAAACTCACCCACTGAACACCAGGAAAGGCTGGGGGAGGCCTCATTAGCTATTTGAGCCTTTTGCTAAAAGGGAGCCTCTGGTCTCCTTTGGATATTTTCCAGTTGTCAGGTAACATATGGACGAAGAAGAAAAAGCCCCCCTCGTAACAGGAGAGAACAAAACAAACACAAAAAGTTAGTAAGAAATAGTAATATACTCTTATTATAGTATGAGAAACAGTAGTTATCTAAGATCCTTACAATTTGTGCTTGAAGAAGACTTTCTGTGATGGGACTGTGCTGCCTGACTGAGCCTCTATGGGGTCCAAAATGCTGTTTGGGCATACGGACTACAGTCCTAGCTGCTCTTACTTGTGGAGAAGTTTGGAACAAGAAAACAGGGAAATTTCTACACAGAATTATTATTATTATTATTATTATTATTATTATTATTATTATTATTATTATTATTATTATTATTATTATTATTATTATTATTATTATTATTATTATTATTATTACTATAGAAGTGAAGCCAGCCCTGCATTTAACCTCTTAGTCATGTTGATCTCTGTCCTGAGGAGTTTGAAGCAAACACAGATTTTCTTTTCTCCCTGGTAGCTGCAGAAGTGTCTGTGAAAGACAAACAAAATGGAGACATCTTTCATGAACAGCAATTATGTCAAATATGCTCTTCATATTAAATGAAAATTGACACTTCTTAATGACTTAGTGTAGTCCAGTTGTCTCTTAGAAAGGCTACAGTATTTAGTGTCAAAATACCTGTTTTCAGTCACTGTTGGTTTTAGGCTCTGTCTTATGATTAAACATACATACTAAGCTGCTAAGAGTAAATACATATCATACAAAAGTAAAGATTCCTTGTTTCCCAAGTGTTTGATAATGGAAGAAGTGGTTGCAGACACTTCACTAAAAAAAACCAAACAAACAAAACAAAAAACACACAGACAAAAAGAAAAAAGGAGAATACTTGTCATATTTCATAGAGGAGGAAAAAAACATGTAAAGAAAATTAGATACACCAGAGACTTAAGCACAGCTTGCTTTGAGGCAAGTTTGATATGTGGGTGGGTGATAAATATACTGGGATTTACTGGTGGAGGTATTTGTAAGTGTTTTCACTTGTTGTCAAAAAGCACAGCATGGATGTTTGGAAACTTACAATCCTGCAGTTTCTGCTGACTGTTCCTGTTAATAAGTGCTAGCAGAGAACCCTGGCCTGTGCTGATGAAGAGCAGCCAGAAGAACAAGTGAGAACATCCTGGACAAGCCTTAGGGACATCCAAGCTCAGGGAGGGAGATGAGCTTGAGGCTCATGCTGCGGCATCACTTTGCATTACCAGAAAATCTTAAATCTAGAGCGTGGCAGGTCCAGGCACCAGGGCCAGGGCAGAAGCAAGGACTTGGCCCAGTCACAGCAGTATGTTGAAAGAAGAAATCCTGCCAATTTTCTTGAGTCCCTGCTATCTCTACAAATTCACTGCACATGCTTTGGGGGTTTGTCCATGACCACTGGAGCCAACAGAGGTCTGGGAACTGCTGAGCATGTAAACGAATTTTTAATATATAATCAGATAGGGAAGAAAACTTTACTTAAATGTCTTCCACAACCTATTAAAACATTTAATTTTTTCTTAAACTCATTTACTTTATTCTTTGGTTGTGGAGAAAGTTTTCAAAGGTAAAATTCTATTCTCCTGTCTCCTTTATAGTTTGGGGAATTCAGAAGGTGTGACTAGATCCAAGTGCAGGCTCTTCCTAAAGGTATTCATATGTACTGGAGCTTTTGCATACCCTGTGTATGAGATACCTTAAAATGGGCTGCCACACTTAAAATGATCCTGAAGCTTCTCCTCATGGACACAGTGAGCTGACAATCATCACCATCTGCCAGCCACACTCTATACCATTCAGTAAGGCTTGTGACCAGGGGACAAGTATCTCATTCATCCCTGTCTGTGTTCACCCTGGCCATCTCTTGCCACTGATTCTGCTTGGCATCAGAGGAGGATTGGGGAAAAAATAGAGATTGAAAGGGTGGTTCCAGAGCAGCCAGACTCAAATGATGGCGAGAACCTTGAGAGTTTGCCACCTTAACTAAAGCAGTTTCCAACAAGTGAATGACATGGAGCTGCATCCATGCTTTATGGCTGCCCCTGATGTGACAGCTCCTGTGTCACTGATCAGCCCCATACCGGAACATTCCTTTAAACACATCCAGGCTTGTCCCTTAAAATGCTCCTGGCTCTCCCTGCTGTGCAGCTGTGCCCTGGGACCTCCAAGTGCACCACTGCCAGCAGCAAGCAGTAGAGCTGTTACCACACAGGCTTTGGAGCTTGAACTTAGAATGGAAAATGTAAGAGTAGGTTAAAAATGCAGAGGCTAGCATTTGTCTCATCTTGTGCTTTAATTTTTACAGCACAGCTTAATTTGATGTTCTCTTTTTCATGTATAGCACATTCTAGTCAGCCATTTAATAAGAAATTCACCTAACATTAGGAGTCACAGTAATATAGTCCTTATTTACTGATAGATTTATAGCCCAGAAGCTTGCAGACAGCACTGTGTCAGCTGTGGGATGATTTTAATGTGCAGGCAGCATTTTCATGGATAAAATTTCCATTATTTCATAACCAAGCTATCGCTTTCTAACCAGGCACACAATGGACATTATTCAAGAGGGGGAAAAAAGATATCTTTCTTTCAGAAACTATATTTTGGATGTATGTAAAATCTCTCTTCTCTGTGTGTTTAATTAATGATACTGATGATACCATGGTTTATTTTCAGAAAAATGTTTTTTGTGCTTATAAAAAAAACTGGCTTGTAAAATAACAGTTTTTAAATATTGTCTTCAGCAGAAAAGCATGGTAATTTTATTTTTAGTATTTTAGGCATTAAAAATTGATTCAACAACACATAGCTTAATGGAACTTTTAATGTAACAACCTTTAAACAATTTCACCATCCAGTACAGTAGTACCAACACTGATGTAATTTTGGCCCATTTTAGATAGTGTGCTTTTAAGCTGTTCCATGGGGCATGAAATCCTGCATGTGTGGCTCAAACTGTGGCAGTACAAGGCTGAGCGACTCTGCGTGATCATGAAAATCATTCTGAAAATCAACCAGTCTGAATTTCCACTTATGCTAGAATGGTTTCTGGCAGATAAAGGGCAGGGGGAGGGGAAGAAATACAAGGATGTTACAGGGTTGAAAGGAGCTTGAAGTACACAATGCATGTAAAAGTAGACCTTGGGCAGCAATTACCAACCAGTAAGAAAACCATCAGCAGGTTATGTCCACTGATAATTGCCACATCCTGGCCATCTAGCCATGCCTAAAATTATGGAGTTAAATGACCAAAATTCCTAGGTGTTTCCTTGCATTCCTGCATTGAAGTGTCAATGCACCGAGATCTAGGTAGTCTTTGGAAAGATCTAGATGGTCAGTGCTTCTTGTGGAATCAACGTTGCCTTCAGAAATGTCCCTGGACAACTGACTATTAATAGGTCTCAAAAATGATGTCTCTTTACCTAATACCATCATTCCCTCAAAAATTATATTCAATTTCTCTTATAAGCCTGTCAGATGTGCTAAAAAATACTGCCCTAAATTGCTGATTTTGTCAGCTTATTTAGGCATAAATTTTCCTTGAAACCATTTCCAGCACACTTTCTATCCTTCATATTCAATTTCAGCAGATGTGTTGATGCATCACCTACTTCCAGTT